>NW_020227213.1:0-1206 GCF_003070985.1 Temnothorax curvispinosus
GAAGAGCCGGCTGGAGCCGGCAACCGCCTTGTCCTCCTTCGTTTCGCTTTTCGTCGAATATACAATTGTAAGAGCCTACCTCTGTCCGTCGCCCCGTCTCATCGAAAAGCCGGCAACCGTTTTATTGCCCTCATCTTTCGTTTCGTATTTTGCCAAAGGTAATTTGTACAAGTTCTACAATCCAAGTGAGTATTATAAATGATATATTATAGTTCTTAAAAATGCCTAAAATAAAAAGAAAATATTATAAACGTGCAAAAGAGATAGCTGATGCATCTATTGATATCGTGCAGTCTGTTGATACATCTTCAATAGCAAGTATTAATAATATAAACACGACTTACTCAAATGGTTTGGATAAAAATGTATTGCAAACATGTGCCGTTGATAATGATAATTATGATAACGATAATTACGATAACGATAATAATAATTATGATAACAATAATTATGAACTAATAAATAATGATGAGAGAGAAGAGGCCCTTGATAGCGACAGTACTAATGATGAAGATGATATTGATAGCTATATTAATGATGATGGTACAGTTAATCCCAATTTTTTAAATAATTTTGAACGTCGTGAGAATGATTTTGTAAGTACATCACAATTCTTGCAAGGATGGGCTGTTAGAAATCGAGTAACTCATGTCGCACTAAATGAATTGTTAGAACATATGAAATCAAAATATCCAGAACTCCCTCGAGATGCCCGTACTTTATTAAGCACTCCGAGAAAAGTAAATGTAGATGATGTTGAACCGGGACGTTATTATCATTTTGGCATAAGTCATTGCGTGGAAAAACTTGTAAAAACATCGTATTCTTTTCAAAATTCACAAATAATCGAAATTATCATAAATATTGACGGTTTACCTTTGTCTAAAAGTTCCGGGAGTCAAGTGTATCCTATTTTATGCAGTTTGGCTGATAATTATAACAATGTTGGCATTATTGGAATTTATCATGGGCATGAAAAGCCTGCGGAGGCTAATAGTTTTTTACAACGTTTCGTGAATGAAACTCAAGATTTAATTAGTAATGGTATAACAGTTAATAGAAAAACTTATCCGTTTAAAATTAAAGCTTTTATTTGTGATGTACCAGCTAAATCTTTTATAAAATATACAAAAGGTCATTCGGGTTTTTATTCGTGTTCAAAATGTGAAGCTAAAGGCGAGTATTATCTTAATAGAGTGTGCTTTC
>NW_020227214.1:0-10785 GCF_003070985.1 Temnothorax curvispinosus
AGTCGATGGTTGTAGGATGTTTGACGTCAATTAAGGGCGACTTCGCGACCACATCATTGTCATGTGCAACAATCTTAGATTTACTGGATTCGGTGGTTGCAGGATCCGATATTTTCCTTCGGTTGTGTATTATCTGGAGAAATATCGTTCTTATGGAATATTTAGTGACTTACATGATAAATTCGTGTACAAATAAAACACGATAAATATAAGCGTTTGTGTTATAATTACTCCAAGAAAAGCTATTTGTCAATAATACAGTGACGTACATATTGGTCGCATAAGACAAATTGCTAGGTGTTATATAAAGATATTTCGAATTAAATATTACATTTAAACATATCAAATTAAATAAAATTTGAACTTTTAATAAAATGATAGTAATATCTATAAATAAAATATTGCGAATGTTAAGTTAATAAAACATCATCATTTAATCAAATCAAGTAATAGGATAATGAGCATTCACCAAGGGTTGAAGAGAGCGGCCTTCGCCCATATGGTAAATAACTTGCTTTCTACGCCTCGATTCTTCCATTCTTTTACGCTTAGCCTCTTTTGGATCTTCATTTTTTTCTGTTGTCTGAACTCCCGGAAGATATCGCGTCGATTCCTGGTCCGATAATTGTTCCGCGCGATATTGTTCAGTCGGAGATCGTATCCAGTGCTGCGAAACAGACTGATGTTGCAAATAGCGTGGATTGCTATCGTATTGGTGTTCATAGCCGGGTTGAACGGGGACGTCGGCAAGTGCGATACTTGCTAACGAGATTGTCACTGCTAAGAACTGGAATAATTAAGGAAACTTTAAGCAGATTATTCTCAAACAGATGTTCGATATGACAGAAATGTGTTCCCTAAATTATTTATTTAACAATTTAAAATTGTTGAGAGACATTACACACATATTTATGGATTTACTATGGCATATTATTTTGTTAATATAAAAATCGATTTAGAAGAAAAGTAAAATACAAAAGAGAAATAAATGTTTTATTATGTATTAATTTTTACAAAATTGCTGCCTAATGACATACATATAACTTAATTATTGAAAAATTCTAATTCCAGAAGTTAAAGACTCATAAAAATATTAAATAAATGTAAAATTTATATCAGAAAAATTTACTCACTAATCCTCGATGCGAAAACATCGTGTTGCTCTTACAGTTTCACTTGATGGAACTGACGCGATTCCTCAGTGTCACTAACTTTCTGGAGTTGAATAACAGTTAGAAAAACGATTACAGTCAAGAATGAAGTAACAGACCCAAAGCCGAAAACTGTGTGTCGCCTCGCGGCGTTTTCCGCCCTTTTTATATCCGAAATGGCCAGAACCCCCCGCGCGAGAGTCTCACCACATTCTATAATACGCGTCTTAAGGGGAGAGGTTTTCTAGAAGTTTCTAGAAACGTAGTTTTGGGCCCCATTTGGACCTCAGCCTATCAACAGCCGTCCGATAACCGTAGGATAAACCAAACATTTGTATTGATTTGAGCGTTCGCTCGGAATTCTGAGCTAGCGTGCATCGTCTAAACCGTTCAAAAATTCCAACGTGCGTCGTCCAAAATTTTAGGATAAAATTTCCGTACGTAACAGTACAAAAGACCGAATTTATTTCGCGATAACGTTTCGTGAACACGGTGCGTGCCTTTTACGTTTCATTTCATAACTTTCAGCGCACTTTAAACGCCTCTCCGAGTCGAAATTTTACTCCTTCTTTCGACCTCTTATTTTCCACATCTAAGGATTCTGGAGGATTTTGATAGGTTCTATTTATATAAGAATTGTATTGTACTTAGCTCCTACTTTGTGCCTGAAATAGGCAGTAAACGAACTGTTTCCCATTTTGAGGTTTAAAAAAAGAGTTATCGGTAAAACCTTTTAAAACCTCCTGAAATCCTCTAGATCCTACACTGATAGAAAAATGCAGTACTACATTTTAATTAATGTTTTCTCCAATAGTTCTTATAAAGTATTTTTTTTATTCAGTTAATATTTTTCGAATAAAAAAAATATTCATCCAATTGAAACAAATTTTCTAAATCTAATAAAATATTTACTGAATTGAAAAGAATACTTTATTAGGACTATTGGAGAAAACATTTATTGAAATTTAGTACATTTTACTATCAATGTATTAATTTTTACTACTTTCAATTTAATTCAATTCAAAAGATACTTTATTTGCCCGGAAGGGGCCTTAAAGTGCGTTTTTACGGAACGTACCCAAACCTTACAATATTTTTCCCATTCCACCTCATTCTCTACACAAACTATATATATATATATATATATATATCCCGTAATTTTCGCATATTTGTTATTCCGAATTTCTTATTGTGAATTTCAATTTGTGTATATTTTAATATAATTAAATTGATATCAATTTAATTGTGTGATTGTATCGTTCTGGCTTTGGTTGAGACTGCGTTATGTCCGAAAGTAACGGCGCATGGTCTGCCAGGGCAAAAGAATTGTACGTAAAAAGTCACTCAAGAATTAATATATTATTCGGACAAGTAAGATCCAGTCCTGACCGATTACGGCGTTTTCTTTTTGTTAAATAATTAAATTTATTGCGAAAAATATTACCTGAGCCAGGGTTCGAACCTGGAACCTTCCTCATTCTATGATGGCCCAAGATAGCGAATAGCCGTCATAATGACGTGATTCTTACGTCGCATTTTACGTCATTTATTCCTAAAGTTTAACGTAAAAATGATGTATTTTTCACGGTCCTAAGTCACAGACCAGGGACGTCATTAGTAAAGTCAATAAGACGTTATTTTAACTCTCATAGTGACTAAACGTGACTAAAATATCCTAGGTAGTAGAATGACGTACGTGTTAATGCCGTCTTAATGATCACTATGCGGGTAAAATGGATCCCAAGGTATCATTATTTTCTATTTATCTCCAGTGGTTATCGGAAAAGTGCTCTCGGGATCATTACTTGTGAAAAGTACATAATTAGGGACATAGATTAGATCCCCCCTATATTTGGAGCATTGGTTGAAGTTGTGTCGTTTTTTTTTTTTTTTTTTTTTTTTTTTTTGGGAAAGGAATTTTTTTTTTCCCCTGCATTGCCCCAATCATTGTTTCAATACCTCGAATAATTATATAATAAATAGTTAAAATAACAATTTGGGAACGGTCTGTCATTTGTGTCATATGGCGCACCGACAATCTCATTGGTTGCCGATAATTCCTCGTTACTTCTGTATGGATTTTGCATATAGGTAACGAAAGGTGGTTGAGATTGTACAGAAGTAAGTATTAAAGTCACATTTTACATAAATATAAGTAATTCAAAGTGGAATGATTATCGTAAAACATCATGTATATATTGTATATGTTGTACACAAAACATGTCATAAGCAACGTTAACAGGTGGGAAACAAATACTTCTCACTGAAAATAAAATATAACACAAAGTATCATTCTTAAAAAATTAAGAATAATAAAAATTATAAAAAAAGTAAAAACGTTTTATAAAACTTATTTGGAAAATAATCTTGAATACATTCAAAAGGAAAAGAGAAATCTTTGTTGACGTAGCAGTAAATGCTAAAATATTTAAATGTTTAAATGCTTGAATACAACAAGTACATTGTATGCTTGCATGCAATTAATATTATACTGTTACTATTACACTATTAATCCCTTGATACATACAACTGTCAAAATATACAATGACAGCCGCTCACGAAGTAAGCGCTGCGAGAGAATAAATCGGCATCGCGGAAAAGAGGCAATAATAACCGCTATATATTCGAGTATCGACTTTACACGCCTTTTTTAGAGAGGGAGGGAACAAGAATCAGAATGTTGCTTTATCGGATATATTATTAATATACATAGAATTACACTAAGAAATTTCTGTTCGTGGTGCTTGACTCTACATTGTTTTCTAAAATATTAAATGATTCAACTCGTGTTCTTCTGAGTTTGCCATTAAAAAGTTTGTCAAGTGTAAAATGATTTGTTTAAATATTAATTTTAGTTTAGAGGATAGCCGTTGTCTAAAAATATATTAATAATTAGTTCTAAAATTTTTTGTGAAACATGGAGTGGGAAAGCAAAACCGCTCTTTCAAGTTATTGGATGAGTCATGTTACAGTATTCTTAACAAACTCCCAACCTATAAAACCAACTTATTTATTATTTACGCGATCTTCAAGGATAATCTTCATCGCTATTATTGGTCTTAATTTTAACGTCTTAATTTTAACGATAACATTTATAGGCTGATTCTTATTTCAACACTATCTTAAGGTGCTCTGTGATTGGTTAATGACATCTTAAGATTATACTTTAGACGGTCTTAAATATAAAAACCGGCTATAATAAATTCCGGTTTTAGTAATTTTTACTTGAGATATACAGGACCAAACATCTACCTGAGAGCATGAAACATCTGATTACGATCTTAATTTGTAAGTGCATATCTAGAGATTATTTTAAGACTTTCACAAAAGCACCTTCTTATTATTTGGGTGTTCTAAATTTCAGAACGTACATAAATTTGAGTTTATCCTGTAATTTGACACTATATAAATATGACATCTTTCTGACACCAATAGCTTGATTTTTTCGCAATCAAACGAAGAATAAATCATGGACCTAACATTGACTTCGACTTATCGTTATCTGTTTACCTGTTCCAATATGTGCTCCCACGTCTCGATTCTCCAACCACACAGCCTACATTTCCTTTTTTCTTCCTTTTCCCAATATTTTAACTCCTTGACTCTATTCCCCAGCATGAACCTTGCTATCCTTGCCCATCTTTCTTAGCTCCTTCCATCCTTTCGTCACAAATTTCGGTATCTCCATTGTCAATATCTCTTTATACCATTTTTTATACATTGATTCCCTTATCCTCTGCTCTCTTTTTTTCCTTTGTATTTCTTTTTCTTTCTTCTCTATCTCCGTCTATTACACCTTAGCATATTCTTTTATTTATTTCCCTTCTCTCTCTCTCTCTCTCTCTCTCTCTCTCATTATTTTAATTCTGTTTTCTTCCCACTTCGACAAATACTTTGCTCTCCCAGCTCTCTCCTTTATCTCCTCTTAGTATGTGCTCTTGAGATAGTCCATTTCCCTTACCTTGTTCTAATTTCTCTTCATACCTCCATGCTCTTTTCAAGCCTCGTAATCTTAAACCTTCTCTCTTGAATTCCTTCTTTATTGTATAACCAGTAGGTGTCGTCCAATCTGCTCCTACTAACCATTTTAAAAATCTTTGCTGCATACTCTCCATTTTTTTCAGTTGTTCCAGGACACGATTACGATAACTTTGCCCCTTTACTTGACGATGGTTTCTGGTAGTATTTTTTACGCTAAACAAAAATTATATAGGTCTTATATGGCTAATTGCTCTAGTTTTCGAGATATACAGTGTTACAGTTAAAAATAAATAGTATATAAATTTTTAAATAATACTTTGATTAAAAGTATGTGTATATTTGCGGCAACGAAGAACTTTTAGACGCTGGCGTTTTAATAAATGCAATATATTTTTCTTATCTGATGTTTAAAAGAACGCAAAATGTGCAATATTCTAGAAATTACATTGTTAAATACGTTAAATAAGAAATTTTCAACACCAATGTCAAAAACTTGATAAAATTGTCGACAAAACTTTTAAAATTCAATTTAATCACAAAGCATGGATTGAGAAATCTGAATGTACATGAGTTCCGATATCTCGAAAAATGTAAAAGAAAATGACCATGTAATTATACAATAAATAATTAATGTAAGAAAATAGCAAAAACTATAAATATAGTATCAACATGTCATTGTATCGATATATTTTTAAATTTGTGTAAAAAACAAAAAACAAAAAGCGAAACATAAGCGACATTGATTCTCGCTGTCGATTGCTGCGCGGATGCGTGTCGGACATACGCGCCGTAACATTGTCATACTACTTCCAGAGAGATTCGGAACGCGCACCGGATGCTCTTAAAATGCGAACTCTTCCAATATCTGTGCTTGCGTTTTGCGTTAGCCCTTTGCGATACCACTGTAAGCGTGCATAATAATTTTTTGTACATCATTGCGTTCTTTCAACTTACTATCACTGAAGAGGGCCCGATTTAGGGCTGAAACGTTTGATTTTAATGTATTGACTAAGAATTGTTAAATATAATTTTCCGCATATTAAATCTTGCGTCGGCTCACATAGTCCATTATTTACTTAATTTGATTCTTAATCAATCCAACGTCTTATAACTAATGTCCAAAAGAATGCTACTTCTGAACTATAAACTACTACATAAAAGTTTTAAAGTTTAGAAGAATAGTAAAAAAATATTTGACATGCGCAAACACTTTATCTATATTTGCATATTTCATTTTTGATATGTAATAGAATATACTTGCATAAAAAATACGAAAAAGAGGAGTTCAAAGAGATTATATAATATATTACAATTAAATTTAAACGACCTAATTACTGTCTGACTGATGTCGCGATGAGAAGTTACTATACGATGTCAGTAAAATAATGCAGTGGGAAAAGTGACTTTTATTATTATATTTCTTGACAGAGATTTCCTTCACCGTTTTTTATGTACGTATATTTTATAGAAAAGAAAAAGAGAGAAGAGGAAAGAGAGAGAGAGAGAGAGAGAGAGAGAGTTCAAAAAAGCTTAAATTAATCTCGATTAATTTTAATTAGGGGTATTCAAATAAGTTAGAGTTTAACGGTTTGACAGGTTATGTCGGGTTAAAGTCGGATAAAAAGTTAATTTTTACACTTTTAACTCAAAGATTAATGTGATAGGTTAATGAGTCACTTATGTATTTTGCATAACCTTAAAGTAGTAGCGCCCAAAGTTAATTAATTAACTTTTTACTCGACTTTAACCCGGCATAACCTGTCAAACCGTTAAACTTTAACTTATTTGAATACCCCTATTATTCTCAAATATATTCCATCTTTTGGCGCTAATAACAAATCCCTTTCATCGACCGTATAAGGTACTTGTGTTTTCTCACGTACAAGACTCGACTTTGTAATTTCGTAATATCTTTCAAGTTTAATCTGATAAACAGCGAAATAACGGAAACCTGAAATAAAAATCGTTATGTAAATCAGATAACAATTAAAAATGTTTTCCGGTTGAAAACATGGCGCAAAGAGAAATGAAGGGTGACATTTAAATTTAATTCACTGCATCAACCCGGGAAAAAAAGATTATATATAATTACTAGCTGGTTACCCGGGCTTCGCCCGGGAGTTGTTTTTCTTGAAACGACTTCATTTGTGTTTCAATATCCTTATTGTGGACAAACATAAGGAGTGTGTCGGGTGGTTGACTTAAAGACGGTAGTTTAACTTTTCTGCATAAATAACACATTCTAGGTGCTTAAGTTTTAAACTTTTTTACTTGACGATGATCACATATTGACATATTGCATCCATTTTCCCAATTATTACACTCGGATGAAATTGATATTCGTAATTTGAATCTTGAATCATAACTAAATGCCTTTAATTTCAAATCGGACCGCATAAATGTTTTCGTGGATTAAACATGTCGTAACCGATCTTTTTCTACTCGAGTTTCACACACTATTAAGTTATTTCCGCTTTTCCGATATTTCACTTACCGATCAGCGACATCATCCCTTGGTTTAGCCAGGCGTTTTTTCGGGAATTTTGAGATTGCTCGCTCGCGATGTACACAGAAACTCTCTCTCATCAAAATTTTCCACAGCTTGTCGAGAAGAATGTACTAATCTCTTTTGAGACAACCGAGCTTCTTGTGCTTCTTCTGTTTCATTAAGCCTATTTAAATGTATACGTCTGGCATCGGAATTTTTTCTAGACAGCTGTGATTTTTAAACTTAAAAATTTACTAAACTTTTACTAAAAGAGTCACGGTCGGTCTCGCTCCGCGTGTACTTGGCGCGAGACACTATACCGTGTCTCTTGATTATTAATTTTTATAATTACTTGAAATCATTCTTTAAAATTCAAAATGCCTAAAAAACGGAGTATAATGATCTTGAGCTGTTCTTAGCATAAGTATCTTAAAATGCTATATTGTAATATGATATATCTATTACAATTATACTGTAAAATGTACCTTTTTTAAAAAAAAGGTAAAAAAAGGCGCCAAGTTCACGCATAGTAGTGTACCTATATGTTGTTACGTCGAAAAAAAAAGAAAGTGGTAGTATTATACCTCGAAAAAATTTAAGTAACAAGTGGTAGACGCGTAATCTTTATATCTTGAAAAATCTCGAAAAAATCTAAGCAGTAGTATCTTTATTTCCGAAAAATTATAACCTAAGTGATCTATCAAGACACATCACAAAATTGTTACCTTATCAAAAAGAAGAGTCGCGCTTCAAGTGATCTATTACAATTACAAAAAAGAAATGATATCTCTTTAAATTACAGCGCCAATTACAGAGAGAACATATATATTGCCTCAAAAAATAATTGTTGCACTACTTTGAAAAATCTTTAAATTGTGTTTAAATTTAACAAGGGAATACAAGATATTTAAATACAAAGTTTACATGTGTATTTTTTAGTGGTCACAAAGAATTACAGAGGTAACAGTACAAAATAAAAATATTTTATTAAAATACATAAATTTTTCTCGTAAAAAAACTTGGCGCTGCTAGACCTCGAAATTTTAAATAAATAAGGACAACAATAAACATAAACTATTATTTCAATTATCATTTCCTTACTTGCCGACATTGTGATATTTTAAGTGTATTAATTATAATTATATAATGAGCGACAAATTTGTTTAAAATTTGAAAATTTCGAAGGAATTGGAGAGAGTGCTGTTATACTACATATTTAACTTTTAGAATACTCTGTATTTACGTTTTCTATTACTATTAATTAATATTATTGTTAGAATTAAAAAGATCAAAACTTTTATCATTAGTTGTACCTATAATACACATAGTACATATATTATGTAAGAGAAAGGGGGAAAAAATGACGAATTGTTAATTTCTCTAAACTAATAACAGATAACGAGTCGATGCTGAACGTTAAAGGCGTTAGATAATAAATGAATAATTTACTTGCAGTTTGATTTCAATCTGTTTACAAAAACATATAATAGGGTAACTCCGGTATATACACCACAGCTAAGGGAAACTTAATTTATCGAGTATTATTTACTATGCTTAAGGCAAATGAATTATACTAATAAAAACTTTATACTGTCTACTACTAGAAACATAAAATATTGATTCTTTGTATTTAATAAAAAAAAACTTAGAAACACTTGCATTTTTGCCATATATTTTAGAAGGGTGGATTATATGACATTCATGGGTAAAATGTAATGCCTTATAAAATTAAAATGCCTTATAAAAAGTTACAAATAATGTTTATAAATAAGGCAATAAAATGTCATAATAAGTTATAAAATGTGTGTAAGAAGTTTATTAAAATGTAAGAATGATAAACAAATTAGTAAACTAAAAAATTTTAAAAAGAAAATAGAAGAACGATAGGGGTGCACTAAAGATTATTGTTATACGATCCAAAAAGAAAAGGAAAAAGAACACATAGGAGATTTCGAGTTTTACAAAGTATCCGTACTATGGCCTAAATCCCGCATGCTAACTTGCCGTATATCCTAAACACAGGAGGGATATACAATATATTAAGGTAAACAAAAAATACAAGAGCTATGCACTTGTATTTTGCTGTATTACATTATTTGCTATCCCTCTACACTTATGTATCATAAAATAACCATTAAACTTTTTACATTTCCTACAGTAATTATTTTAGTAACACAAGATCGCGCTTCTTACGGTGAGAAATTAATTCAAATCACGACAGTTTCGTTAATATTAACAGTAAAGTAAAAAACTGAAATTACAACACAATACTAATATGGCATAAAGGCAGATAAAAGAATAATTGCGAGCAAGTAACTTCATTCTTTCTATTTTTTCTGACATCTGCGGCGTAAAACCCCGCGTGGCGAAAAAATACCAGAGTTACTCTATAATAAAAAATGTTTTGGATGCATCCATATGTAACTTTTTAGTATGTTGTTTATAAGGTTTTAGTACATTTGTTTATAAGAAATAACATAATTATAGTAAATATTTTTACTTTCTTTATAAAATTATAGTATAGCTAAGAATGTATAGAATAAACATACTATTGCTTCCTCATAGAGGAAGCTTTGTTTTCGTAAAAAAATTTTTTTTAGTTGCTTTTGCCAATGTGTTCAGAATGTTCTAAAACGTCGAAAAATCGCTATTTTAAAAAATGTCGGTATGTGTGTATGTACGTGTGTATGTATGTATGTGCCAAATTTACCGAAATTTCTATAACTCCAGAACTGATCAACTAAATCTTAACCAATTATACATATATGAAATAGGGGTAGAAAAGACTGAAGAATATAAACCTCTGTCAAGTTAGCACCCCCACCATGAAAAATCGGAATAAGATACGTACCAAAATTAAGTGCTATTTAGGTGCTAATTTAGTGCTCTATTCCTGATTTTAGTGCTCAAGCCGTTTAGCAGAAATTTGCATTTGAAAGTGGCGGTGCTAGATTCACGTCAAGCTAGCACCCCCAACCCTAAATACGTACAAAAATAAAAATTAAATAGTGCTAAAATTAAGTGCTTTTTAAGTGCTTTCAGAAGCATTTGACAGAATTGAGCTATTTGTTACAATTTAAAAGATACAAGATAAAAAAGCGATCACATATAGTATACGAACAAGAATAAAGTACCTTTTAACATCGCAATACGGGATCGGTTCTA
>NW_020227214.1:10795-14444 GCF_003070985.1 Temnothorax curvispinosus
ATACGGGATCGGTTCTAGCGTTAAACTATTTCCTGATTTTGGTGCTCCAAAAATATAAAACATTCGATTTTGGTGCTCACCCCTTGTCGTCGAAAAAACACCTTTCATTTGCAGAGCGTCAAAACTAACAAGAATACAGTACTTTTCAACATCGCAATACGGAATCGGTTCTAGCGTTAAACTATTTCCTGATTTTGGTGCTCCAAAAATATAAAACATCTGATTTTGGTGCTCACCCCTTGTCGTAAAAAAAACACCCTTAATTTGCAGAGCGTCAAAATTAACAAGAATAAAGCACCTTTCAACATCGCGATACGGGATCGGTTCTAGCGTTAAACTATTTCCAGATTTTTATGCTAGTCCTCTTCTAAAAAGGACATGTCATCGATATTAGAATCTAGAGTTCCTATAATAAGAGTTAAGCCAATGTGGTGACGATTTTTGATTGGTCCCGCCATATGTTTCAGCCAAGTTAGTGAGAGTGAGACAAGCTGTAAGAGGGAATGAGACAAAGCTATCATGGTCGTCATATGTTTCAGCCAAGAAGTTAGTGGGAGTGAGACAAAGCTATCATTTGGCTGTATATGGCGGCGGTTTGTCCTAACTCTTATTATAGGAACTCTATTAGAATCTATCGAAGTATTGTTGTCGCTTTTCCGCGATGTCGATTGATTCTTTCCCTGCGCTTACTTCATGAGCGGCTATCATGGCATATTTTGACAGTTGTGTGGATAAGTAACATAGTGAAATATTAAAGTTAAATATATAAATATAAAAGTTAAATATATAAATATAAAAGTTAAATATATAAATATATAAATATATAGGTATATTCATTGCGACGCTTTTTCCCCCGGTCTCGCAATCCGGTGGAGGGCTATCGAGGATTGGCGGCACGCGTAACTAATTCCGACACCAAAGTTGGGCGCCAGGTGCAACGGATTGCACCACCGTACACTAGAATCTCTAACACGATATTCCCGGCAATACTTCCGGGCGTAGGGCTCTTTCAGGGAATTCGGAGAGAGGCGTCACACAATCAATCACACTCACAAGAAAATAAATAATAATAACAAAATATATATTTGGTATCAAGGTGTAGGTATAATCGATCTGAGTCTCGTATTACCGCAACAATGTCGGCTAGGCGGTCGCACGAATGCCGCGGACGCAATAAGTGCACGCAGTAATGTCGACTGTGAAACCCCGTAGACTCATACACGCGAAGTTCTCAACGCAACAGATAAACGCAGACGAACACACGAAAGCTTAACAGAAATAATGACGATTCAGGTATCGCGGTACCTGGCTTCAACACAATGAACTTACGCCACGAGGCCGACGAACCGCTCGCCGTACCTTCGGCAGCTACTTCAACGCACACCCGGGCCACTTCGATTCCGCGCGACGCAAAAAGTATGGGCGATCTCGCCGAGTCGACCACACTGGCCGGCGATTGCCCCCGAACACGAAATAAGGACACGTATCGCGGACGATCCCGCGGCTTGCCACGCGAATCCCGAATTCTCTCGCAAGTACGGAGATTCCGCGGCCCCGCGCCGATCCCGTCGATCTTTCCGTCCCGCCAAACACAATATTCGCCGTCCTCGAGGGCCCGGATACGTTATTCAAATACGAGGGCGAGTGCCCTCCAAATTACATGACCACTCGCGGCTCGCCGTTACCCGCACAACTCGCTTCCGTTATCGCCACGCAAGACTTCACTCTCATTATCACTCCCGTTAATATGGCCAGGACGCGACACGATTATGAGCTTAAATATGGCCAAAACGCGACACGATTACGGACATAAACTCTAGCACAATGAAACGCGACACAATCACGAATACGCGATACGATTACTTACTCACGAATAACGCGATACGACTACTTACATCAATTCGACAAAACGCTACATAAACGCGACACGATTACTTCGATTCACACATATCAACGCCACGCGACTGTCGGCCGTGGCGGTGCTCGCGGGGAGGGCGCAAATGGTCTCTACGCATTCGAGAGCTCGCTCTCGGCAAGGCCCTGGCACATTTTCCACACGACTCTACTTTATGGCGAGCGCAAGGTATCGCACGCTCTAACTCGGTACACAGGTATCCTGCGTAACTTCGGTAACCACGTGTGCCACGGGCCGATGCCTCGAGCGAACCCTCTTCTCTTAACGCGGGGACGCCAGAGTGGTGACCTTACAATCGTTGTCGTCCCTCCGGTAGTCCGGGCAGCTCGAAATTCGGGAGATCCTCTAGGCTCGCTAGCCGGCACGACAGTATCGGAAACGATAGCCTGCCGGGATCGCGCCGGTTCCCCGCGCCTGCGCTGTAGCGTGTCGCTAGACCGGATTGCCGATCCTAGCGCTTCCTGCGCCTAGGCCGCACGTGCGCCGCTCCTTCCGGGGGCGCCACTCCAACTCCAGGGCGCTCTCGTCGGCGCCTTAGCTTCTCGCGCGCCTCCCTTTCCGGCGGCGCCGCCGCAATCACCTCCGATTCGGCGCGGGCTTTTCGATTCAACCGGCTGTCCGGGCCGCGATGATCGAGTCGGCGTTCGGGGTCAGGCTGGCCGGGCCTCGGCCCCGTCTGCCGGCATCCCCCTCGGGGCAGCGGCCCCAGGGCTGTGCCTTTCCCTGGGCCGCTCCTCTGCACCCTTGTGCCACTGGCATTTCGCTCGTGGGTGATCTGGGGGCCGTCTGATCGTTATTCCGCCGCTGTTACGACCGAGTGCGGGGTGGATTCCGGCCGGCGACGCTCATGCACTTGCGGGGAGGTCCGGGCGATCCGACTTCCAGCCATGTCCCCTGGCCGTCTCTTTAATCCTCTGCCCGTCCTCGTTGCGGCCCCCGGCCGTTACAGATGAAGTCCGGTCACCACCGGCAATCCCTTAAAACTTAAAATCTAATTAGACCAATTAAGATACGCAACCGCCCCCCCTCTCGCTCTAACGAGGAGGCATCCCCGAATTCCCCTCGGCCGAGCCCGTTCGGGAAGGAGACGCGACTTGTCACGTCACAACATATATATAAATATTAAAGTTAAATATATAAATAGTGAAATATTAAAGTTAAATATCGCGCGCGTAGCGCGCGCCTGTGATGTCTAGTTAATATATTTTACATAATTCAAGTAATTTCTTTAAATTGACCGTGACTGGCAATATATAACGTCTTTTCGATATGAACATTGAAAAACCGTGAGCCAACTTGGTTTGTCGGATTCACACAGCACATTTTTCGGATCAATCATCGAGACATTATTAATTTCGACCATGGGTACTGGTCAGTTGATGTAATTTCTAAATTAAATAGTTTTAAATTTTTATTGCGAAAAATATTACCCCAGCCAGGGTTTGAACCTGAAGAAATTGAAATGAAGAAATTTATTATTCTGATATTTTACATATATACATATTAAAGATGCCTTTTCACGTTGACTTTCGACGCTCATTTTCAGCAAGCAAAAATCTTCAGAAATAATATTTTTTATTTATATATATATATCTACAAAATATTATTACTAAAAGATATTATTTGAAAATAATTAATATTTTACATATTTCGAAGTCTATGTTTGATTGTACTGGGACGATTAACGACGATTCAGCGACGACGCTGAATATTAAACAAATTCAACTTCATTTC
>NW_020227215.1:0-1006 GCF_003070985.1 Temnothorax curvispinosus
AAAAAAAGTTTACTCTGCAATCTTTTTAGATGTAGCCCAAGCTTTTGACAAAGTGTGGCATAAGGGACTAAAACAGAAGTTGAAAACATCCCTACCAAAACAATTCTCCGAAATTCTAAGCTCATATATCGCAGAGACGTTTTAGAGTAAAAAAAGAGGGAGCATACTCGAACCTCAAAGAAATTAAAGCGGAAGTACCATAAGGTAGTGTACTGGGTCCGGTCCTTTACTTGCTGTATATACTTGCTGGGATTCGCGTCGTGATGGTTGCGATAATTATGAACTATCGCTCTCTGTATTTTTCGTGTCCACAGGAGACACCCTGTACTTTCCCGATCCCGTGGTCTATGAAATATATGCTAGTTGTTATTCTTGTTTCAATGAGAGTGTGTCAATTGCGCTCCCCCTCCTTCCCCGATCCGAGACCTAACAACGGTCTAAATATTGAATTCACGCCTGAGGTATTGCCCCCAACGATTTGCTGTACCATCTCCTTCGAGGGTTGAAAGGCGATAAAGAAGCGCAGTTGTATGCGCTTCAACAATTATGCACATTATTAGTCCTGCCTGACACGGAGGTTTTGCGTCGTTTCGAATGCTGTCCTCCGGAAAGGTTTCTTCCCGTGCTTTGCCGAATGTTTGCGGACATTACGATGCTGGATAATGATGGGATGCTAATGGCCATTCGAGCCATTAATTATTACTTGGACATTGCTGCAATAGAATGTGCACGCCATGTGGTCGCTGTGGAAGGTGCCGTAAAGTCTATCTGTAGTTACATTTCTGCTGGGGCCGCACAACAACTTTGCTACATGTGTGACTCAGTGTGTGAAAATTTAGCACAACAGTGTATAAAGGTTGTAAAAATCTTGTGCGCGTCGGAGGCGGATGCCGTATTTGAAGCGAATGGTCTACCTTGTGTGACTCAGTGCTAACAATTAACTGAGTAACAATTAGCTGAGTTAACTTTCGTGTATCGTGGTGCGAGTAATCGCACCTGGCGCCCA
>NW_020227216.1:0-2268 GCF_003070985.1 Temnothorax curvispinosus
CATGCCGTGTCAGAAGTCTCGTTATTTTCATGAAATAAATATTCGCAATAAATCGCGATATATTTTTAGAAATAATCTACGTTTCGCATGCTCTATATATATCTCCCTTTTCATTGATCTAATTATTACTTAATCAATCAATATTCGCGCATATTGCTACACGCAAGATGCATCTAAATGTGTATGAAATGGCAAATAAATCGTAGCCACTTGACGTGCATTAGCGCAATGATTAATTCATCATCAAGTTATTGAATTACTAATTGCTGTAATACACATCCCAACGGTGGACACTTGCATAATTATGCAGCACATAATTATCTGAGTCACGCTACGAGGAGACACGAGACCTCGAGTAACATATCCAAAAGACTTCATAGACAGAGGTAACAATCATAAAACCGGATATGCTTGTATCGAGATGATATACTATGCACGAGAGCGTGCAACTAGCGACTGGAAAGCTGTAAATTAAAAATTATAACAACGCGAGATAAAGATACGTAAATAACAGAAATATTAGAAGAAGCAACGAGCGTAAAAAAGTAAATATATAAAGTTATAATGCACCATCCAATAGCTACGAGAAGACAAAGGATATCCGAGAAAACAATTGTTATCAACTGTCATGTTGACAACATAGTACACTCTTATATTGAAAAATGAAAATGCTATAGGGAATGAAGTAAATGCGAAGACAAATTAAAATAACACATTGAAAGATCTTACAAATGCACCCGATTACAATTTCATTTCGTTTAAAATTAGAGATAACTTTGTTGAATTGATTAATCAATCAAGATTGATAACAGCGTAAATAGTTTAAAAATATAATTATTCTATTTCAAAATGGATTATTATAATATTATTTTATCTCATAAATAGAGATAATAATATGTGAATGCAATAACATCTATTATAACAGGTATTATTGTAAATTGTATATAAATCTGTGTGCAAAAAAGTAGCAAGGATTAATTGTTGTCCGATAATCCAAGCAAATTTTATCGAAGCGTGTGTATCAAAAATTATATTAAAAAATTATACCATAAAAATAGTTGGAGTTATAAGTTTCAGGGAAAAATTATATATAAAAAATATGTTTAAATTACAGGATTATTTTCCACGACTACCGCGTGGCAATTTGCGACCATCCACTCGGTTATGAATGCGCAGCTACAAAATTCAACGAGTCAGACGAACGCATCGCTCGCGAATCGCGTGCATAAATGTGTGCAGACATCCTGTCGCTTGCACACGCCGCGCCGTCGTAAACTTGAATATCTCGCGAATCGGCGATGCGGTTTCTAAGACAGAAGAAGGACGCAGCTTGCGCCATTGATTCATTCTAGCGCGAATGCACGCGTCTTTTTCTCAAATGCGGGCGTCTCTCGCCTTCTCGTTCTCATAAAACTTTATTGAAACTAGTGTTTCTCTCGTACGCACGGAAGTTTATAGTTCGCAAATATGCCGGCCGTACGACGGCAAATGAAATGGAATCGGCGAGGTCGGTTAATGACATCCGAAAGCATGTCCGCGATGACGTCGCGTCGCCACGAACTCTCAGTCGACCGCGCCTGCCGAATCCAGTTTTACTTTCATTCGGTGAAAGTGGTACCCCCCTGGCCGGATCTCCGCGCTCACAACGAGTTTATCGGACGCGTGCACTTTTTCCCTGTTCCTTCTTCCTCCACCATCGCAACGTAGTGTATTCGAGTAATAAACATTCCTCTCTCGATACCCTCCCGGAACAATATCGTCTCTTTCTACAGTCGCGACACTGGCGCTGTAGCAATTTCTGCAACATAATTTTTTACGGGCTTCCCGAAAGTGTGGTATTTATACGTTATACGTGGTATTTAATACTAATTACTCATTCACTGACATTAATTGTCTTATATATGACAGATTTTATATACCTACAAAACTTGGTTTAAATAACGATTATGTAATTTAATTCAAATTTTAATAGTTTCAAGATGTACACAAAATAAACTTTTTATTGTTTAGAAATTAATGCTTAGATCTTAATCATTAAAAAATTAAATTCTCTTACTTAGAGCAAAAATAAATCGTAATTAATTCTTGTAACACAACAAAATTATTAATCCATATATAAAATATTATATCCAACAATGTCAGAAATATCAAACATCTCTAACTTGTAACTGATTACGTCTAAAAATAACTCATATTTATATTTTATCTTTTTTGATAATTCAACATCGAAAAAATTCCATCAAAATTCAAGATCAAATCAATCCTAAT
>NW_020227217.1:0-2952 GCF_003070985.1 Temnothorax curvispinosus
CTATCAGAATCTTAGTCTCCATGAGAGCAAATCGATTGCCGATACATTTTCTAGGTCCGTGACCGAATGGTAGGTAAGTGTACGGTAAAATCTTGTCTTTATTCTCTTCGCTGAACCTTTCGGGATCGAACTTATTCGGGTTCGGAAAGTACTCCGGATCGTGATGTAAACTATAAATGGGAAACATCAATACATGGTTGGGTTCGACGATCGCATTCTTGCAACCTGGTCGCGACGGAGGTAGTTCATATCTCTTAACGCAAAGTCTATCGGTGATGATCGCCGGCGGATACTTTCTAAGAGTCTCGGAAATCACCATATCCATGTAAGACATCTTCGACAGCGATTCGTAAGAAATCTCATCGTTATCTTTAGCAAGATGCTGTTGTACCTCCTCGCGTAAACGATCTTGAATATCTTGATTAACTGCTAGCTCGTGAGCAGCGTAACACATCAGCGTCGCAGATGTTTCGAAACCAGCCAAGAAAAAGGTAAAGGCTTGCGAAACGATGTCATTCACGGTCATTTTATGTACACCGGCACCTTCTTTGTCCCGAGCCTGCATTAATAAATGAATCATGTCCGGTCTGACGATACCTTGCTCTTCCCGCACTTTAATAGTTTCCCCCACAATCTTCTTGAAAAACTCAGAAGTAGTCGTCGGGAAAAAAGACAGACCTATTGATTTAGCGAGCCGTGGACACACGCGAAGAAGCATGATCTTAGCTATCGTTAGCGGTCCAGAAGAAGATTTGGTCTCTGTTCCTCTCATATAGAACTCATTGTCTCGATCTTTCATAGAATTTACACTTATGCCAAAGGCTGCCGTAGCAATTACGTCGTTGGTGTATCGTCTAAAAACTCCCTTCGTTTCAATTGCATGACAGACTTCCGGATGATCGAACAAATAATTAACGAAATTGTGAGAACATTCCGATATCAGGTCAAACATGAACTTCATCTTGCTGGCGGTGAAAGAAGGGCTTAATGTATTCCTCATTTCTCTCCAACGATCTCCGCGCAAGGCGAAGATGTTCCTGCCAAATAGAGGTTCCACGCTGTCGTCGACGAAACTGCGATGATCCGGGAAGGATTCAAAATCCTTCACCATGACGTCTTTGATCAACTCAGGATCGCGCAATAGGACGGCAGGCATGCCAAAATCCATTATTCCAACATATTTTGCGTCAGGAAAGTAATTGTATAAATATTGAAAATAATGGGCAAAACTGATACGACCCAGAAACAATTTCCAATCCGTTATAGAACTTGATAGCGTAACTGGCAGGTACGGTACACCCTTATTCTTCCAGTAAGAATATGTATGATGCACTACAGTGACAATTTTCAGGGCGCCGATGACGACCAGAGTAATCAATAATAGCGCAAAGGGCGACGACAGCCATGATAAATCCATCGTGACACGACCAGTATAACAGACAAACTGATTGTGAGACAAACGAGATACTTAGAGTTCCTCTAGTACTAGGAACTCTAGGGATACTTCGTCGGACGCGACGCACTGTTATAAAGCTAGTTCTACAATACGTTACAAACGATAGAAACTGCTAATTGAAAAATGTTATTTCCACGTCGCGGTTGTCAATTGCGATTGTCATTTGAGTTGGCCAACTTTTAACTTTTTTGGCGACAATAACTGGCAATCGGCAATCAGAATTAACACTTTTCAACTAGTAGTTGCTATCGTTTGCAACGTATTGTAGAACCGGCTTAAGAGTTTACGGGATTTCTAACGCATGCGTAGTAACGCGAGCCGTTTCAGACGGTTTAGTAGCGTACATTTCTCACCGAAATATAGGTGTCGTCAGACCTATTATAAAAAGAGAATAATATGTGTTAAAGAAAATAGTCTCTGCAGGTTTTTAAAAATTAAATAATATATAGTTTATCCGTTTGCAGTCGACTTTATCATAGAATACCAACATTTGTTGCAACCGTTGTAACTTCTTTCCGCGCAAATGTAACCCAGGAAGCGCCTTATGCGAAACAAATCTACATACGAGTATGTAAAATAATCACGTGTTACGCGCTACGCATGCGCCAGAAATCCCGCAATCTCCCGATACTAGCCCGACGTTATAAATACGTGTTGCGTAGATCTTATCGTGAATGAAACGAAGATGGGAGGGAGAAACACCTTTCGATGTTATTGCGATGATACATGATCCATCAGTAATTGCACAAGCTATATTAATATTAGTCAGTTTAAATACGCACGACACTGACCGAGTAAATCCCGACATTTTGCTCGTATCGAAAAAAAAAAGGAACTAATTTGACGCGCAATTATCTAGATATGTCATTTGCGCTATATATGTATTATATGTCACAAATAATACACATATGATATATGTGTCAGCAGTGTAAATCGCGCGTGGGTATGTGAAGCGCGAGAAACAGTACATTCGATGACAATTAATTACCAATAATATTTTGAAATAGAAAGAAAGATATACACGAAGAAAATTTTTCTTTATATTTTACTGTTAAATTAACTACAAATTTAGGACAACTTGGCAACAAATCAAACATTATCGGCATGCTTTTTTCACGCTGTTTTTGTACAGAAATCATCTGTATTTGAAACAATTAACCTGCGAAAATAACTTCATAACTTCCCTCGTTGCCCCTATTTAACTTTTCAAGTTTCTCTCGTTCTTTTGTTAAGTTGAGTCCCGAACTGGCCATAAAAAAATCATTAAACATACGTCATTTTATCAAACTTACTAAAAATAGTGATTAAATTAAAATCCAAACTCTTCGATTCATCAATTATTTTAATTTTTTCAAAAATCGATCGCTCTTAACAAATATTGTTCCTGAAAATCTTATATTACAAAATATAACTTATCGATTGCTTTTAAATATGACTAAAGTATAAAGTAAATTTTCGGAAGTAATCAGAAATTCGGAAAACCTTATCGTTTATGA
>NW_020227218.1:0-1124 GCF_003070985.1 Temnothorax curvispinosus
TAAAGAGTTACGGTCGGTATCGCTCCGCGCGTACTTGACGCGAGACATTACCGTGTTAAGTTAACTGACCGTGACAGCGCGCTGAACGCACTGTCTGCACTGCACTGCACTGCGCGCAATACACACACGTATACATATGTACATATATCGATACATATCGAAACTGGCGATACTAGCGCCGCCAGCCGCCAGTGTCGAAAAAGTGAAAGTGACATTTCTTTGTTATATATATGTTATATTGATGATGAAAGCGTCGACGTAGATGACGACGTATCTTAAAATAAAATTTTCACATTTGGACTTTGCGTCGCAATATCTCCGCTCGTAAAGCACGTAGCGGAAAAATATGTCGACCCCAAGCTATCGATCAAGTCTACTTAGAATTTGATCCGTTCACTCGTTATCGAAATCTCAACATTTCGGGTGCTTGCAACTCGTGCGTTCGCGTAAATGAGTCACGGTGCGTCTTGCTCCGCGCGAACTTGGCGCGAGACACTGCCGTGTCTCTTGATATATGCATGTATAGCTGCGTTTGAAAATTTCACTCGGGTGCACACCAGCGTCGTTCTGTCCTCGTTCAACTTTTGGTAAATAACAAAGATAGAATGACGCGGTGTGCACCTGAGTAAAGATTTCGAACGCAGCCTATGAATCAAGACGTGTGTATCTATGTATGTATGTACGAAACAAACTGCATTATAAATGCTTAGAAGTGCGATACAAATCTGGAGATTATCAATTAACGTAATTTTTTAATTTTGGCAACTCAATTTCAATGCATATGTACGTTTATAACTTATGTATGATTCCTGGTAATGTTTTGGGTGCAACAAATTTATTTAGGAATTAATATTCCTTGCAGTACAGACGGTGCGGCCACATATTCTTGTGGTACAGTCGTTGCCGGCACATTTCCTTGCGGAACAAGCGGTGCGAAATATCCTTGCAGTACAGGCGGAGCGGGCCCATATCTTTGCGGCGCAGTCGTTGCCGGCCCATTTCCTTGTGGTGCAGTCGTTGCCGGCCCATATCCTTGCGGTGCAGTCATTGTTGGCCCATATACTTGCGGTGCAATTGTTATCGGCCCATAACCTTGCGGTGCAGTCGTTGCCGGCCCATATACT
>NW_020227219.1:0-1025 GCF_003070985.1 Temnothorax curvispinosus
CGCGGAGATCGCGGGGTCACGGGAATGACCCCCGTACCGGGGGACACGGAGGTCTTAGCCGAAGGCTGAGCCGCGGAAGTCGTCTCAGGGGACGCACCAACAACGATCCACCGAACCGCGACGCGATATCACCGATGGGTGCGAAGATCGCGGGGTCGCGGGAATGACCCCCGTACCGGGGGGCACGGAGGTCTTAGCCGAAGGCGGAGTCGTGGAAATCGTATCGGGGGACGCGCCAACAACGACCCATGGCACCGCGACGCGATACCACCCACGGGCGCGAAAATCGCGGGGTCATAACAATGACCCCCGCGCCGGAGGGCACGGAGGTCACAGCGGGCAACCGACTCGCCCTATACTCCTAAAGGGCGACCCGAAGAACGATCGAACGACTCGCGACCCGATGCCGATGACGGAAGCGTGGTTAGCGGGGGCAAATAATGTTCCCCGGATATCGGGAACCGAGGAAACCCGGGGAAAATTGACGGGTGGAGAATCTCCAGAGGAGGCGCCGAAATGAATCCGGAGGGTCAGCGAGACCGCTCGATCGTGAAATACACGAACCCGGAAACCGGGGGAGCGGGGTCCAGCGGGACCCATGCGGAAGCGTGCGAGTAAAGATGAAGCGTAAATTGAGAACCGCAGGCGCGTTTAGTCATGAGAACCGCAGCCGTCACCGACGACGAAAACAGGCAAAAACTGCCTGAAGAAAAGTGAAAGCGGGTAACACCTGGCACGGAAAAGTACCGGGATGTGAATAACAACCCGGTGGTAGGGATAGCGATACCGAGGCGGGATAGCCGAGAGCGCTCGGCAACTCGAGGCAGTCGCTCGGATACCGCGATAGGGATAACACGTTCGTAAGATTCGCTCATAGTTCGGACTTAGCGCGTAGTTTAACATCGTAGTGTATTACCTTGAAGCACGCCCGCGTACTAGCGCGTTAAATATAGCATTGTAACAACGTTCGACGAAATGTGTCAACGTGGAATTGTGAAACACAACGACGATCTGAAATAAATCAA
>NW_020227220.1:0-15363 GCF_003070985.1 Temnothorax curvispinosus
AAAGGAGATAAAGAGAAATTTGAGATGTGAGGAAGATGTTGGATGAAGGGAGTAGATAAGGGAGTGCAAAAAGAAGACGGGAGATTGAAGGTAAAGCGGAAAGTGACCTGGAGGAGACGGGAAACGTTAGTGAAGAGGCACGTGGAAAGTGAGGTTAGGGAGAAAGGCGGGATTGAAGAAACGGAGGTAGCAGCCCAGGTTACATGACGAAGAAGCTGAGCGAGTTGGCAGCATAGAATATCGATTGGGCGATCGATCTACCTGACACGAGACAGAAATTGTCGATGGTGATGCAGCAGGTGCGGAACGGAGCAGCGAGTCGTCTCGACAAATCGATGGATCGAACAATCGAGGGGGTCGGCCACATAGACAGGTGATAGAAAGGAAGAAGAGAAAGCGACGGAGGAGTAGAACGAAGAAAGAGAGAAGTGCCGAACGTGCGTGTGCTAGACAGATCGGCCGCCGCACGGCAAGAAAAAGGAGAGAGAAGGACGGGGAGAGAACGGAGAGTGAAAAGGGATGAGCAAAGAGACGTGAAAGGAGAGCGTAGAGTGAAAATCCGGGATAGGATAGAGGACGAAATGGACCGAGTGGAAGGTGAAGAGAAGAGAGCGGAAGGGGGAGAGTGGAGAGAGGTAAAGACAGTGGATACGAAAGAGAGATAAGAAAGAATCGGAAGAAAGGGAGAGAAGAAGTAGGTGAAGGCGAAGGAAGAATAATAGAGTTGGAGAAGTTGAAGAGAGACGGAAGAACGGACTGAAAGCAGAATCAGAGATCGGAGAGCAGAGAGACGAGACAAGAAGGGTAACGGGGTGACGCAGGAGCGGGGAAGAGAAACAGAGAGGTAGCAGGAAGAAAGATAGGGTGTGAAGGGCAAAGGAAGAGAAAGGAAGGAAGAAAGAGGAACGTTAGAGAGAGAGAGAGAGAGAGAGAGAGAGAGAGAGAGAGAGAGAGAGAGAGAGAGAGAGAGAGAGAGAGAGAGAGAGAGAGAGAGAGAGAGAGAGAGAGAGAGAGAGAGAGAGAGAGCGGAAGAGGAAACGATGGAGGAGAGGAAGACGAGGTGGAGGGCGAAAGGAAGAAAAGTCAGGGTAACGAATAGGAGAGTATGGATAGAGAACAGAAAGTGGAGGTGCAGTGAGGAAAGGGAAGAATGGGAGAAAAAGCAGGCTAAGAAAGAAGAGAAGGGAAGAATGTGGAGAAGGAGAGGGGAAAGGATAAGGATTAGGAGCAAGGAAGGGAGAGAGGGAACAAGAATGTATGAGGCCGCTATAGCCAGGACGGGATAGGAAGCACGAGTTATGTACATGGTTGTATACGTCCCTTCAAAACGCCAATGTTGTATGTTAAAAAAGATGTGAAACTGTACAGGGTTGGGTACGTCCCTACAAAACGCCCTTTTAGACCCCTTGGGGTAATAAAGTATCCATTATCTATCTAATACACATTGATTAAGAACATACGACATGTATACATATGTTAGAGATTTTTAATCGACATTTATATTGGCATTTCTTCTTATATTCTTAATTAGTTTTATATATGGGGCATTTCAGGCCTAATCGACCTAGGTTTGACCCTTGACCTCTCGAATTTGGTCGGTGATTTTTTATGTTATTGTTCCAACTCTAAAATGTACTCAGAATTTTTTTTAGATTTTCTTTATAAAGTTAATTTAGTTATAAATTTTTTAAACCGACTATTGATGGTTACAATTAAAAATCTGAAAAAATTCTCAAAAATCCTGTCAGATATCAAAATTTATACCATATATGGTCATTACCGAAACTCGTGCTGGCCTTCGCGTCAGCGGTCCTCGTCGCTAGGGTCAGGTTTCTCGCAGGAGGCAACTCGGAGTTGCTAAGTGCGATAACTTATTTCTAATATGTTGTGCGCTTACAACATGACCCACGTTACGTTACGTTACATTACCACATGAGAGTCTTGTGCGGAGGCTCTAATTGTAAGTATTTTACACAAGTTGCAGCAGCGGACATGCAAATGCGTAACAAAGTGAAGGAACATAGAATAAATATTATGCTTATTAAGCTTACATTATTCACATTTATGAATTTACAATTGTTTACTTGCTACTAGATTAATATAGACTATACAATCAACATACTGTAATAACAAGAAATATAATCTTTATAAGGACAATTGATCATATCATATCATAAATAACTACAGTCATTATATAAAATTGAATGAGATTTAAGATAATGGCGCATTCACTGTTTCAGTTGTAGAGCTCTGTGTGTCTGCGGGAAGCTTCTCTTGCAATTCTAACCATGGTAATCGTTTTTGCAGTTCCAACCTGTTGCAGAATAAGAACACAATATTAAAACCATTGATCTATTATTCTATTAGTACAGCTATTGTAAATTCAAAACAAGAAATTAAATGTATATATACAAATGTTTTAAATATATATATTCGTATCAAAATATATTGTATTTATCTAATATAAAAAAAAGGTTTAAAGCCACAACAGAGGGTGTTCTTATCGTTTTTTTTTTTTGTTAAAATTATAATTTACATTACACACGCTTTGGTCTGTTATGAATTCATCTTTAATAAAAACCGATAAATAAAAAGATATAAAAAAATCGCAATACACGTATTGATCGCATTAAGTATTTATCGTAATATATCCAGACAGCCAAGTTTGTCGAAAGCAGATCTTGCAAAGTATCTGCTACAAAGTTTGTCTATAGAAAGACTACAGATTTGACGCTGATTCTAATATATTACATGATGTCGGCAGAATGCCAACAGAAGCATAACAGAATCTGCTATCATAATTAGACAGCAGATTGAGCAGTGACAGAAATCGAGCAGATCGTGCTGGAACCATTCAGGTTCTGTGCTATTTCTGCTGCCAATCTGCTTACATTGTCTGTTAGTAGGCTCTGTCTGCGCGATTTCTGCTGCCAATTTGATTATGTTAGCAGACTCAGATGACAGAACATAAGCTGAATGTGGACGCAGTTAATATCAGTCTGCTTATCAGCATATGTCGGATCAAATCTGTTATCAATCTGCCGACAGACTGCTATCATATATTTCGAATTAACCGCAAATCTGTTCTCTTAGTATGGAAAAGTCAAATAATAAATTCTAATTACCCGGGAAAAAAAGATTATATATAATTATATATAATTATATATAATTATATATAAATATATATGATTATATGTGATTATATATAAAATTTGGTACTTTATATAAAATTATATATGGATTCATCTATCATCTATATATATAAAGGAAGATGTCCTGACTGACTTACTGATTCACTGACTCACTGACTCATCAACGTCTAGCCCAAACCTCTGAATCAAATTTTTACCAAAAGTATATGAAATAGAGGTAGAATTTTTTGGGGAGTGCCACTATGTGTATAGTTTTTTGTTACCGATTTTCTGGAAACCGGTTTTTTTAATTTTTCTAATTTTCTTATAAATCAAACCGGTAGAATTTTCCGGAGAGTGTTATAAAGATAATTTTTCGTTACCAATCTTTTTGAAAGCCAGTTTTTTTAATTTTTCTTTTAGGGAAATAATTGATTGAATCTTAAGGAGGTTCTACAGGTACTCTCTAGTCAGTTGAGAGATAAAGAGAAAATCTTCAAATTCATCGATTCTAAGTATTCATAAAATATTTTCGTGAATTTTGATGACGTTAGAGCTTATATCATACCCATATTAGTCAAAGCGAGGAATAATTAAAAATATCGTGTAAGTGCTCCTTTGACTCTGGCGGCTTATAATGGCAGAAAATGTGGTAACGTCGCGAACTTGACAGTTCTGCTCATATGACCGTGGTTATTTCACAATTTCACATAATTCTAGAGCGAGTACTTCTCCGTAAGCGTTCGTAAACGTTAGGTGCTTAAGTTTGAGGTGCTGTCATACTGTGGTGCTGTACTGGCTGTACACTTTTCGCGCGGGTGCAGTCGCTGCGACATTGTCAAATCTCCCTTGTTATTCGAAGCACGCTACGTGAACTGTGATATGGCCTGTTTCAATAGCCAATATCACAAAATTTTACGCGATAACCCTTGTTTTTCTCGATATTTCTGAAAAGCTTAGATTAAGATCTATAAGAGCTCCGTTTTTTGAATCTCTGGTAGGTCGCCTTTATATAATTAATATCTCGTTTCCTGTCTCCAAGAGCCCCTCTGCCATATGTAGCTTATGTTAAAAACTGTGATTTCAAAATTCATTTTTGCAAATTTTTACACGGTAACCGATGCTAAAATTTTTTGAGCACTTTTCTCGCATCTCAATTTATACGTCCATAAAGTTTTTTCCAATTTTTAGATACATCCATTATCTGTAGAACCTCCTTAAAGAATAATTTTCCAGGGAGTGCCACTATGTATATAGTTTTTTGTTACCGATTTTCTGGAAACCGGTTTTTCTAATTTTTCTGACCGAATCTCAAAGAATTATAGATCAAACAGGGGTAGAATTTTCCGGGGAGTGTTATAAAGTGTATAATTTTTCGTTATCAATCTTTTTGGAAGCCGGTTTTTTTAATTTTTTTTTAGGGAAATAAAATTGAATCTTAAAGAATTATATATGAAGTAGGGGTAGAATTTTTCCGGTAGAATTTTCCCGTTACATAAATACCGATTTTTTTTTATTTTACGGAGAGCGCCATGATGTGTACAGTTTTTGTTTCCGATCTTTTTGGAAACCGGTTTTTTTATTTCCAATTTTTTGGGAAATAATTGATTAAATCTCAAAGAATTATACATGAAGTAAGAGTAGAATTTCTCGAGGAGTGCTATAAAGTGTACCATTTTTTGTTCCCGATTTTTTTGAAAACCGGTTCCAAATGACCGAATCTCAAAGAATTGTACATAAAGTAGGGGTAGAATTTCTCGGGGAGTGCTATAAGCTGTATAGTTTTTTGTTACCGATCTTTTTGGAAATCGGTTTCCAGAGGGAGAGAGAGAGGGAGAGAGAGGGGGAAAGAGGAAGAGAGGGAGAGAAAGAAAGAGAGAGGGAGGGAGAAGGAGAGGGGAAGAGAGAGAGAGAGAGAGAGAGAGAGAGAGAGAGAGAGAAAGAGAGAGAGAGAGATTATTTGCGTGTTTTATTACATATGCCCTCCGGGGCAAAGCCCGGGTAACCAGCTAGTTATACATATATGAGCACGTATAATAATAAAAGAAAGTGAATAATAATAATAATTTTTACATTTGCAATTTTACAAAATTGAATGCGTTTATAAAATGCAATCAAATTTTTTAAAATAATTTTTTCGGTTTTTTTTTACAACAATCGATTCTTTTCATTATTCTACGTATAAAAGTATGAAGGTAAAGATCAAAAAGTAAATACTTTATGAGATAGTTCATATTTTATATTAAAAATATTATAATAAAATTTTAAATATCAGGAAATTCTTAACGAAAGAGAGTTTTATCATAGTGTTTTGAAAACGTATTGACGAGCTCTACAACTTTTATTTCAAAGAAAAAATCAATTTCTATTTAAAAAATTAGTCTCCTTTCTTGAAAATGACAACTCACATTGGAATCATATATCTCCTTTCAAACCAAACAACTTTTGTCTGAATCATTTCTTTTTAGAATCACAAATAACAAAATTGTTGGGGGTGATTGATTAAAATGGGACTTATACAAAGAAGCATTTATCCACGTAGATTAAGGTATTCCCCTATATATAATTATATGTAACCATATATAAACACAACACATGTATATTATATATATTGTGACGCGTATTCCCTTGGTCTTGCCATTCGAGGGGGCACGCCGTAAATTAATCGGTAATCCCTGTTACGCTACCCCAATGGTAGATTGACCATATAGGTCCTCAATACTCGGTATGGGCGCCAGGTGCGAATACTCGCGCCACGGTGCGGTAATTCCAACCCAACAAATACTTCAAGGGTACATCCTTTAATATTTCTTATCGCTGTCAGTCTTCTGGGAGGAAGAGAGAGAGCGCAGCGCAATTAACACACAATACAATAGTAACAACGGTTTATTTCAAATGGATTAGTAGTATGGTATAACAAGTAACAGTCTCTTGAATAACAAATAATATCGTAGTGAATACGGCTAAAGATCCTTAACCACCCTGGTGGAAAAATTTTACTGAAATTTTGCGGAAATTTTGCTGAAAGTAATTTTTTCAGCAAAAGTACTGAAAGGTCGCTGAAATTAAACTATAATTTTTTCGTAAATTTGTCTAAAAATTTCCTGAAATTTCTTTAAAAATAGGCTAAAATTTCGCTAAAAAATTATTTTTAGGCAAATTGCTGAAGATTTGCTACAACTTCTTCAAAAAGTTCTCTAAAAATTTACTAAAAATTCTCTGAAAAATTACTAATATTTCTCTACAATTTCTCTAAAATTTCGTTGAAAAAAGATTTTCGGCTAAATTGCTGAATATTCACTGAAAATTTTGTAAAATTAAACTGAAATTTCTCAGAAATTTTTTTGAAAACTTGGTGATATTTTTCTGATACTTCGGCTTAAAGGGTTGCATAATTGCTAAAAATACTCGGAAAGTGATATTTCAGCAATTACTTTTTTATGAAAAAAAAAAAAAAAGATTTAAACATGTTTGAAGAATAATGAGATTATGTTTATATTTGTATATCACAATAATATTTAACATTTATTTTGTAGCATTAATATGTTGATAATGTTTTTATAAAAAAATGTTACAAAAATTATTGTAAGATATTTAAAATAGGATTTTTTTATATTGAAGATTTTTTTAAAGATAAAAAAGATTATTTAACTACAAACTTACTTTTTATACTTTTTATCAAAGAGACACGGTAGTGTTCCGCGCCAAGTACACGCGCAGCACAAGACCGCCGTGTATCTTTACGCGTACCCACCGCACGGCGGAGCAGTAATTCCGATCATGGGAAAGAATTATTACCATCACGTGCTACAGTTTCTAGTTGCGCTGGCCGTAGGTACTTTAACCGGTGATGCCTTTATCCATCTATTACCACACGCGATGATGCCGCCTCATCATCATGAACACGACGAACATCAGAGACATGATCATCACGACGACAGTAGCGCGTTATCAATTGATCATGTGAATTTACATAGCATGAACATGTGGAAAGGATAAGTCGCTATGATGGGCTTCGTGTCGTTCTTCTTCACTGAGAAGGCGTTAAATGTGATATCCGAATGGCGGAAGCACTGGCAGCATAGGAAGAAGTTGCCTACGCGCGATGAGAGTGATGCAACGAACGAGTTACAAATACCCGAGATTTTGAAATCTCAATAACGAGTGAACGGATCAAGTTCTAAGTAGGCTTGATCGATAGCTAATTGGGTTTGAAGTATGTAATAAAAGTGTTTTTATTTTTCCGTTATGTGCCCTACGAGCGGAGATATTGCGACGTCAAATCTGAAATGTTAAATTTTACAATTAAAAAACGTCGTCATCGTCGCCGTACGTATGGTTGCTTTTGCATCAATAAATGGCATTTGAGACTCTTGAAAAGAGACAGCATATACGTACGTGTGCGTCGTGTGCGTGTGCGCTTAGTGCAGACAGTGCGTACAGCGCGCTGTAACTCAGTTATAACCTAGTAATATGTATTGTGCAACACCGTGGTCTCTTATCGTTAAATACGATCGTTTTAATTCCAAATTTTGGTCGCGTCACGCAAGGGTCAAAGTGTCATCAATATTAGGATGAGCGTCACAAGAAGCGAAATATCAGTGAGTCGGATTTATCATTTATCAATGTAGTGACAGACGTGATAGTGATCATCAATATATCAATATACCGGGTGTAACAAAAAGGTCGGAACCCTGGATTATCTCGGAAAGTTGACGTTTTCGGAAGAAATGTTTTATACAAAAGTTGTTTGGCTCGAAGGGGCACATAAGATGGTGCTATTGGTTTCACCTTGGATAGTCGTTTAAAGCTCACGTAAACGACACCTTTAATTTCTTAAATGGAAATTCCTATTTTTCAATGCATATTCTTGTAGCTAATCTCAAGAGCTTTTCAAAACGCTATAATAAAGTATTTTTTCATTAAGAACTTTTGGAATTATAAGGCTTGAAAGTTCCAGTATTTTGACATAAAATACAAAATATCTTGTAAAACATTAAGTTTTCGGTAATGTTCTTAACACTTTTATGCTCAGAATAATGAGACGAATCAATTGGTATGAAAAAAGACATAATTGCTTTTAAGAAAAAGTATGCAGATGCGTGTTGCAAATTACATATTTTTTCCATTGATCGCAGGGATCGCAGGAATATACCATTGATCGCAGGGAGCTGATATCGAGAAGATCTTTAAGAAGGAAAGTGTATTTATAAAATCGCACACATATGTACGTATATGTCTTGTAAATTGTAAAAGAGAACGAAAAAGTGATCTGTAGCGCAATTTATATTAATTAATATAATTTTTAAAATAAGTAATTTACTTGAGCCTAATTATTTATTATTGAAAAAATTAATAATTATTTTCCACTAATTATTAATTTTTAAATAAGTAGTAATTTATTTTTGGACAAATATTAATTTATTTTAATAATAAAGAATTTATTCTTATTAATTACCAATTTTCAAAAAAAAAAATTAATTTAGTTTTACCTAAATACTAATTTTCACGTCACTAGAAATTTTTCTCTAACAAATTACCAATTCTTTAACCCTTAAGTAGCACACGTCCGCGATCGAATGTTATCTGCACACGGGGTGTTGTACACCCCACACACTTTGAACATTGGGTACGGCGAAATGGAGGCTCCAATAGGCTTGAAAAAAATCAAGTACATACATTAAACACTGGAAAATGATACCCATTAGCCTAAACTATAAAATTTTTAGTTTTGAGGCTTCAAAAAAATTTGTTATAAAAAATGGCTTGTTTTGCTAAAAAAATCATATCTCAGTCAAAAATAAATATTTTTTGATAAAAATTTAACACGATGTTCTTGAGATAGAGTACTTTACGAAAAAAATTATGATTGTAGTAGGTATTTAAAAAAAGGTATTTATTTTCATGATCGCCTGTGTTCCTTTTTTCTGAATTGAAATCTTGATTTTTATAAAACTTATTTTTATTTTATGTTTAAGTCAGGGATAATCAATTTTACTGTAAGATGCCTAAACTTGACAAAATTTGTTTTGGGGTGTTTGACACCCCGCGTGCTACTTAAGGGTTAAGTAATGCGTAAATCAATTTTATCTAAATATTATTAATTTTTATGTACCTAATTAGTAATTTTTTGTGACTAATTACTATTTTGCTAATTCAATAAAAATTTTAATTTGTTTTCCTGTTTAATGCACTACAAAATGCGTAATATCAGTACAAAATTACCTTTCTTAAAAAAGGTAAAATAGACGCCAAGTACACGCAATGTATTTTGTAAATCCAAAAATTTAATCTAAGTAATAGTAGCTTTCTTCTTAACAAAATTAGGCGCAGTTTTACATGCGCGTGCGACCACTGAGCATGCGCATGTGGCCGCAGGGCACGTTCAGTGTTGCTACATGTCGTCGGTATGACAGGAATCATAACCTGATTCCTGTCAACTTTAACGATTAATATCTCGCGTCGCGGGGCAGAGCGACACTTTTTTCTGCCAGATTCGGTCGTTTCGTGCAAAAACGCGTCGAATGAGCCTAAATTCATCGTTTTTCGTGCTGCTGTAGCTAAACTGAAGAATTACCCAAGATTATTATATCACAAAATTGATTTTAATAAATTGAGATATTAATTGCATTGAATTAATTATTTAATTTATTGTCAAATTATTATTAAATAATTAATAACATTTGAAGTTCTTGTATAATTCCAACAAAATTTAATTGAATTTAGAAACAATATTGCATGTTTTTATGAATATTTTCTCGAATTTAGGGTTGTGTGGGGTGATGTGCAACATGGGGTGATGTGCAACGTTTCCGATTCCTGGTCTGCATGTCGACATTTGACAGAACCGCATACTGCCATGTGTTTGTGTCGACCTTGTTTTAGATAAATAACTCGCGAGATAGCACGCACCCTGGTTTGCTGTACGAAAAGCGAGCTCGAGCTGAAAGTTTTTTTTACTTTTCACATTCATAGTGATTTCGTGAATTGGTTTTAGTCATCTTATAGGTAAATATTTTTATATTGTTAGTTTTTCAAGTGCTTTTGATAATCCAAAGCGATTTTGTGATTTCCTTACATTGTGTTGGTGTCACGCCAGTCCGCGCAAAATAGCGTGTTTGGGGTGATGTGCAACACTGTGTCGACATGCAAGGTCGCAACTATTTTACTTGTGACAACTGCGATTTAAATGATAAAAAATACAGTTTTTTGCGTTTTTCCTTTTATTATATTAATTTTTAAGCGATAAATAAATAAGAAATCAAATAAAAAATGATTTTTTTTGTGAAATTTCCATTTGTCAGAGGTCAATTACAACACAGTGAAATTTTTTGTTCACCAAATTTCGATTAATTTGTATTTAAGAAGCCCAAATTTAACATTTAAGTCGGTTGATGTCAATATTCATGCATTTTTTACCTTAATTTTACCTGTGTTGCACATCACTCCAAGAAAATTAAAAAATGCTAAAACAGACGTTTTTTTTTTTTTGAAAACTTGAAGAATTTTTAGGAAAAATTTAAAATTTTGAAAATCTAATCACGCAAAATTTTAGTATTTTTTTCCTCTACATTATACAGCCATGATATATTAAAGAATTTGATTTTTGGATATGTTTTCCGAGCAACAAAAAAAAGTGTTGCACATCACCCCACACAACCCTAAATAAATTTTAATAAAAATATTCGTAAAAAAACATGCAATTTTGTTTCCAGGACCAGACTTATGTCTCATTATCAAAGGAAGAATCTTGAACGGGCTGGGGCATTTCTCGAGAAGCGGGCTTACAAACTGATCCCGATAACTGCGCCCATCTCTCCCATCTTTAATATAATAACAATACTTTATTCGGTTCGGCCTTCCAGCCCAAAACCCGGGACTTGGTTTACAATTCGTTACTTAACATTTACGCCTTCATCCATTCATTTTTTCTTTATCCTATTTTCTCTCATTTTTCCTAATTCTTTCATACATTTTACATTTGCTAACTTTCCTTTTTCTCCTAAAAAATTGCTTACTCTAATCCTACTCTCTCTATCTACATGTGTCAGTATATGCTCAATCGTTCCTTCTTCTTCCTCACAAATCTGACATTTTCTTCTTTCCGCCGCCGCCCAGAATCTTTCTTCTTCGTTTCCACACCTCCATCTCGCAATCAACTTTTGGCTCCCTCTCAAATATTTTGGCCCCTCCTGCGTCATTATGTCTTTATATCTACCGTTGTATCTCTTGCTTCCTATCTTACTATCTATCCATTGCCTCAGTCTCTCTCTCTCTCTCTCTCTCTCTCTCTCTCTCTCTCTCTGCCTTATTATTTGACCTATATCCGCCTCTCTATCCCTCAGTACTTTTATTCCTTCCGAACTAAATCCATTTTGCCTATAAAACATCTCTCTTTCCTCCCCCCCCCCCACCATGCCCTTTTATCCCTCTTTCTCTTTTTCCTTCACGCATTTTATTACCAATTTTCTCTCCCCCTCCCTCATAGCCTTTTCCTCAAATCTTACTGCTCTATTTCCCGCAATTGTACTGAGCTTTACTCTCCCTGTTTCCTTATAAACTATATAATCCGGCGTACAGGAGTCAAGGTTAAAGGTCCACTTTACATACTTTTTATGCATTCTTTCCAATTCTTCTCTTTCTCTCCATCCCCAAATCTTTGCCTCATACATTATAATCCCAAGCACTAAATATTTAAATAATATCATCCTTCTCCTAAAGTCATCCCTGAACCTACGTTCCCCTAACCCCCATATACCTGCCTCATCATTTGCCTTCTTCTTTACGCTCTTAATCTGTCCACCATCACTTTCATTTCTCCTCAGCTCGTATCCCAAGTACTTGTATCCCCTTACTTTCTCCAATCTCTTTCCTTCCCATTCCCATTCCGCCTCCTTTCCTCTGCCTCCTCCTCTTCTAAAGCACATAATCTTCGACTTCTCAGTGTTCAACTGCAGTTTTCTTTTTCTTAGATATCTCTCCAGTCTCCTTATTATCTCCTTCATTCCATCCACACTTTTTGCCAGCAACACCAGATCATCTGCATATGCCAGCGTCCATATTCTTTCTGTTCCAACCCTCATGCCGCCCGCCTGTCCTGTCCTCATCTCCTCCTCCACATCTGCGATCAATATCGAGAACAGTAGCGGACTCAGAGGGCACCCCTGCCTTACTCCTTTCTCTGTCCAGAACCAGTTGGAGATTTTTCTGCCCACTCTAACTGCACTCTTCGTACCTTCATAAATTTTCTTGATCCTTTCTATTATACCTTTTCTTATTCCTCTTTTCTCCATTACTTCCCATAATACCTTTCTATCCACTCTGTCGAAGGCCGCCTTTAGGTCCACAAAAAACTCATATACCTTTTCTCCTTTCTTCCTCAATTCTCTCTTGACCACGTGCTGCAACACGTTGTCCATCGTCCCTCTGCCCTTCCTAAACCCTGCTTGGGTTTCCGGCAGAATTTTCTTCTCTTCCACCTCTTTCCTTACCCTCTCTGCTAATATCCCTGCATAAATCTTGTACGCAGTACATAACAAGGAGACTCCCCTGTAAGTTTTCCACATTTTTCGGGTCACCTTTTTGGAAAATCGGGGATATTAGCCCTACTCTCCATTCTTCCGAAAAGCCTTCTCCTCTCCACACCTTTTTCAGGATTTCCTTCAGCTTTTCTTTTATCCGTCCATCGCTGAACTTCCACGCCTCTCCTGCTATCCCATCTACTCCTGCCGCTTTTTTTCTCTTTAAGTTCTTAAGCTGTTCTTCAATTTCTTGATCTTGGATCTCCAACTCTCCGTCTTCTTCCTTGCTCCTTCTTTCTATCTCCTCTCTCCTGTCCTTTTTAATTCCTGCCAGCAGTTGCATAAAATGCTTTTCCCATTCCTCCATCTCTATATCTTCCTCAATGGGTACTCTTTTCTTCCTTTCCTTGTTTATTATCTTCCATATTTGCTCTTCCGTTTTCGCGTTTCTCACTTCTTCCTCATATTTCTCTAGTCTTTTTTCTTCCTTCCACACAACTCCTTAAATTCTCTTCTTAGTCTCATATATTTCTCCTTTCCTTCCTTCCCTATTCTCCATCTTTTGTATGTCCTCTTCAACCCCCTCTTCTTTCTCTTACACTCCTCATTCCACCAATCCTTTTCTCCAATTTTTTTCCTTCTTATCTTGATCCTTTTTCTTATTATACTTTTTTCTACTGCCTTCTTCAAGTTTTCTCATACGTTCAAGTTTTCCTCCACGTCTTCTCCCTTCTACCTCTTCTGCTTTCTCCTTATATTTCTTGATATTTTCTTCGTCCCACTGTATTACTTCCTTTGTCTTTTCTTAAATCTCCTCCTCTAATCTTTCTAATCCTCCCCTTATTTCTACCTCCAAGGGTTGGTAGTCCGACTCTACTCTTTCTCCAATTGTTAGTTTGATCATCCTATCCCACGCCTCTCGATTCACCACGATGTAGTCAACCACCGATGCTCCTCTTCCTCGGAAAAACGTCCATTCTCCTTCCTCATCGCCTCTCATATTACCGTTCCATACCTCCCATCCCCTTTCCGCCATCATATCTAAAAATTCCTTTCCCTCCGTATTTATTACCTCGTCCTTGGAGCTTCTCCCTCTTTCCCCCTTGTTGTTTCCCTCATAAGTCTTACCTTCCCCCCTATTTTTGCATTAAAATCTCTCCCTATACATAGAATTTCCTCTTCCCTTTCCTCTACCATTTCCTCTAGCCCTTTTCGTAATGTTCTTATTTTTTCCTCATTATATACCATTATTATTCTCCATATTTCCCCTGCAACCTTTACCTTCTCTCCTGCATTCCGTTTACAGATTCTACTTCCTTAATATCTATCTCCTCTATCTTCTCTTTTCTCACACCCGTTATTATGCCTCCCTTCGCTTTACCTTTACATTTCTCTCTAATCGCAAATTGACATTTCCATACAAACTTCTTTGACATATTCTTCTTTATCTTCTCCCATTCCTTCTCTTCTACCCACGTTTCGCATAGTCTTTTAACTTCGAATCCTTCTATGTATTCCCCAAATTCTCTGTCTTTCTTCTTCAGCCCTGCCACATTCCAGAATATCATCTTTATTTCTGCGCTTGCATCTCCGTTTTCTTTTCCTCCCCTCTTTCTCTTCTTTTTGTCTCCCGTTGTTACTTGCACTTCTATTCCTTCATCTTGGCCGGTTTTTGAAAATTTTTCCTTTTCCTTATTTCCTTTGCCTCCTCATTCCACACATATTTCTGTTTCTCTATGTACATTTTTCTATATCCTATTTTTACCTTCTTTCCTTCTACTCGTTCTTTTCTTGCCCGTTCTCTCAATTTCCTTTGCACAACCCTCTCCTCTTTCGTCAGGTCATGATCAATAAATATGAACAATTTCACCGAACAATTTACTCTTCCGTTTCATTATTGCTTCCTTTCCCTCCCAATCTTCCAACTCTACTATTACTGGTTCCCTTCCTTCCCTGCCTACCACTTGAACACCTTTTACATTTTCTGTGGTCCCAAATTCCTTTTCCAGAAATACTTTAGCCTCCTCCTTTAAGCTGTTCTTCCCCTTCTTCAGTCCTCTTATGATTATGTTGTTCCTTCTCTCCTTCTTCTCTCTCTCCTCCATTATTCTTTTCAGCCTTCTCACTTCTTCTGTCAACTCCCCCTTATCTCCTTGTCTAAGCTCCTGTCTTTTCCACTTGCCTATCCGTTCAGTCACTTTTTCCGTTATTTCTTCGATCTTTTCTCTCAACCCCTCTTTTCCTCCGTCTCTTTGTCTCTCTAGTTCTTTTATTCTTTCTTCTAATTCCTCTATCTTCTTTTCCATTCTCTCGTCCCTAGCCTTCCAGCTCTCCTTTAATTCCGTTATCTCATTCCTTGTGCCTGCCATCTCTTCTTTTAATTTTCTCAGTAATGCTATCATCGCTCCCTCTTCACTCTTCCTTTTTTCTTCCTCTTCCGTATCTCTTCCCTTCCCTTTTATTCCCTTCACTCCAGGTGGTGATCTTTCCATCTTATTACTCCTTTTGAATATGTCTGCTGTCTGTCTCTCTAGTTCTTCCCTCTTCCTCTTATCATACGTAATGCTGGTTGAATTCGCTCTCTCTCTTCTTCAATTAGTCTTCCTTCGATCCTCTTCTCTCTATTTCCTCGTCTTTTTGCATGGTGTAATTCTTCTATACGTACGGACTCGGCCTTACTCGCTACCGCTCGCTTGTCTCCCTACTCTATG
>NW_020227220.1:20363-63290 GCF_003070985.1 Temnothorax curvispinosus
GTTAACTTCAACGCTTAATATCTGTAACAGAAATAATTTGTGTTCCAAAATATTCTCTGTTGTAATCAAAACCACAAACTTGAAAACAATATATTAAATTTTATTATTTATTAATTGGATTAAAGTTGAGATCTAACATTTCCTTAAAATAAACGTGATAACTGTATACACGGCTGCGTCGAATATGTCCGAATTGCTACAAATTATAAAAAACATAATTAATACTTATTTGATATATATATCAATTGAAATTAAAACAATTACCTCGTGATTTAAATAGCTAAATCTATCCTTAATATTGTGCTTCCTTTCCGCTGTATACGCATTTTTCAACGTAAAAGTTACTATATCGTGCAACAAATTTTCGGATACTGCATTTAGATATGAAAAATTGACAAGGATCATTCTATTGTGATCTTTTAGATTTTTATCCCAAAACATTTTTTGGATGAATTTGGGCCATGTTTTTGCATCGCCAACAACATCCTGAACCAGTAGCCACGGAAGACTATATAATTGCTCTACTGTGAATATGGCATTATAAATATTTTGGAATTGCACAGAACAATATATAATATGTCATTGAGGTTGAGCGCTCAAGTACATCACGTGACCACGGGACATGCGCGCATGTGGTCGCGGAGCATGTCCGTAGTCGCTACATCTACATCGCGTCGGTATGACAGCTCTCATAACCTGATAGTCGTCAATTTTAACAGTTAATATCTCGTTTCGCGGAGCAGAGCGGGGCTTTTTTCTGCCAGATTCGTTCGTTTTGTGCAAAAACGCGTCGATTAAGCCTAAATTCAGCGAAATCGGTGAGGAGGAAGCTCTCCTTCAGATTTACCAAAAGAACTAATAAAAAGTGTACAAAACAAAGCTATAGAAGAATTTCTTGCACCTACTAAATCCTCAGATTATTTGCTATGAAAATTGACTAGAAAAATCATCAAAAGACCTCAAGAAGCAATTCCATCTTCTACCTATACAAAAAAAAAACGGTAATTGGGCAAGAACTAATATGGAAAAGTTATTTGCTGAACATTTTAAAAAGGTTTTCGAACCAACTTTATAAAACTCTCCAACAGCAAAAGAAAAAGTTAGAGATCTTGAAATATCTTGAGATGCCACTCCAAGTAGAAGCGCCCATTAGAAGAATAAAAATAAACGAAGTACAAAATATAATACTTAATGAGTTAAAACCAAACAAAGCACCGGGTTATGATTTAATAACCGGCAAATTATTAAAAGAGCTGCCTCTAAAAGCAATCAGACTCATAACTATTATATACAATGCCATTTTGAGACTGGGACATTTCTCAGTTCAATGAAAACTGGCACAAATAATTTTAATTCCAAAGCCAGGAAAGAACCCCGTAGAGATTACATCGTATAAGCCTATAAGTTTGCTGCCTGTTTTATCAAAATTTCTAGAAAAACTTATTTACAAAAAAATCAAAACAATCGTAGAGTCCCAAAAAATCATCCCAGATCATCAATTTGAATTCTGGGAGCAACATGGAACAATAGAGCAAGTACACCGAATTGCAAGGAAAATCAGAAAAACCTTAGAAGACAAATCGTATTGTGCTGCAATGTTCTTGAATATAGCTCAAGTATTTGATAAGGTTTGGCATCTGGGACTTTTATATAAAATTAAAAAATGACTTTCTCCTAACTTCTACCAACTTCTAAAATCATATCTGTCGGAAAGACAGTTCACCATAAAATACTAAAAGGAACTCTCGGACTTGCAGCTTATAAACGCGGGTGTCCCACAAGGCAGCATCTTTGGTCCCCTGTTGTATCTTCTTTTTACAGCAGATTTTCCAACAACTCACAACTACAGGAATGTACGCTGACGATACAACTGTCCTTGCCTCTCACAAAGATCCAAAAGTAGCATCAAGAAATCTACAAGAATCTATTGACAGAATAGTAGAATGGTTCAAAATCTGGCGTATTAAACTTAATGAACTAAAATCAGTTCAAGTCACTTTTACTCTAAACAAAGAAACATGCCCACCAGTTAAAATAAATAAAAAGGAAATACCACAAGCTCTTTCGGCAAAATACTTAAGAATTCACTTGGATCGCAGATCGACCTGGAAAACGCACATATGGAATAAAAGAAAACTGAACTGGCTGTTTGCTCGAGACTCCAAACTTTCGCTCTACAACAAAACTTTACTATACAAAGCTATTCTGAAGCCAATTTGGAAATATGGTATCCAATTATGTGGATCAGCTTCAAACTCAAATATCAAAATTCTGGGAAGGTTTCAATCTAAATTACTAAAAACACTAGTGAATGCCCCCTGATTTGTCACAACTGAAATTATTCGTTGGGATTTAAATATCGAAACTGTAAAGGAGGTAATAACAAGATACGCCACAGAGTATGTCGACCAACTGGACTCTCATCCAAATCAGCTAGCAAATAGGCTTTTGAACAAAAAACTGGACAAAAAAAACTGAGGAAGTATAAACCATTGGACTCAATTAACAGATCCAACACTAGTTAATATTTCTTTCAAACCCAGTAGATAAAAGACGCAATTGTTAATATTGTTGCATCCGCGCTGAGCTCGAGCGAGACGCCCGGTATAAGAGAGAGTCGCGAAGCGTCCTTAGTAACGAGCCGGATTGATCAAACAACAACCGTCAGATTTGTTCTCGACAATATTAAGGATACATTCCTCTGGGAATGTATCTGCACGTTTATTTTTTTCTTTAAAACAATTTACTTAATGTCTCCAAAGATTGTAAATTTACTAGGAGTAAAAAAATATGACAAAAGAAAATTTAGAAAGGGAAACCGTCAGACTCAGATTATGCAAAAATCTGCAGATTCTGTTCGCTGCCTTTTCGAGCTTAATTAAAGCATCTTCTATCCTAGAAGCTGAAATAAAGATGGCAATATCATCCGCAAACTGCACAATCTGACAGTCCGTGCTTAAGTTTTTTAAGAGGTCGGCAATATAAATACTAAACAATGTCGGGCTTAAAATCGACCCCTGAAGAACACCTTGTACGTATAGAACGTACCTATACATTTTCCGTTGTGAACCATCTTATGTCTGCGAAAGTGTGTAAGATTATACACAAATTTACAACTTTTAGTGGAAGACCCATCTTTTTGAGTTTATGTACGAGGCGGTTTGGAAGAACATTGTCAAATGCATTAGACAAGTCTAAAAACAAACATGCAGTGGCATATGACCAAAGATATAACTAGTATAGGTAATTATTTACAAACACCCCACTCGCCAATGACCTTGACATATATATGTTGTAAAGGTCACGACCCTGAGTCACTTTGACCTTGAAAAAAATGGCGGTCACGATCCGTTCAAAAGTTACGAAGCATTAAAGTTTTTGCTTTGTAAAAATTATTCAACAATAGTACACGCACGCGCGCACACACACACACACACACACACACACACACCGAAGGGGCGGCGGGGGTGTCTTCAGCGTGGACTTTTCACGCGTGAAAAGTCGTAAACCCATGTGGCACCTCGTTTCTCGTGAAAAGTATATGCGTGGAGGCAGTAAGTTCCGCCATACATGCGTGGGCTTTCTTGTTGTGCTCTGCTGCACATGATGGTGTGGGGTGGCCCTCGCTTTGCGTGAAAAGTCCACACCACTATGTGCAGCAGAGCACAACAAGAAAGCCCAGGCACGTACTTTGAAGATACACTATGTGTCTAGTTTAACGATAGTGGGGCCTTCCACAGAGGAACTATCCAAAAATATAAGCTATTATCTGCTTTAAACCTTTAATTGAATAATTGCAATGTATATTGTATTATTAAAGCAAAAAGATTTCAATATATTTACGATTCACTGCTTTAAATAACTTTTCTTTGCTCATACATGTACTATTTCCACATATATTAGTCGTTTATACCTTTCAATACTCAAAATAACTGCTATATTTTTCAAACTTTAATAACTTTTTAATAAAAAACGACCGCCGACTAAAACCTTCTGAAGATCACTCAGAAGGGTGACCTTGACAACATATGTCAAGGTCAAGGTCATTGGCGAGTGAGGTGTTTTTGTAAATATTTACCCTAGTATGAACTTCAGTAGTGAGTATAGACAGATTGTCCTGACAAGATTTAAACTTACAAAAACCAAATTGGGTGTTGGGCAGTTTGTGATGTTTTTCAACCCACTAATTGAGGCATAATTAAATGAGCTTTTCGAGTAGCTTTAACGCACAAGATGTTAGAGTTATATGTAATCAACATAAATTAAAAGTTTCTTTTTTTTAGTTATGTACATTGGCGCGATATGGCGATATGGCATTCAATTCACTCTAGTGACCTTCTAGTTTTGGCAGCACTGTTCTTTCAAGTTTCCTTTCTTTAATTCTAATAACGTATGCCATAGCTTTTGCTTCCTTTCTCGCGACTTATGTACTAAGGTCCGAATAAAGAGTTGTTTCACAAGTATTTCACCCTTGTTCGTTCTTTATCAAGAGACACGGTAGTGTCAAGTATATGCGGAGCGAGACCGACCGTGACTCTTTTACGCGACGCGACAGGTTGCTACAGTACTCGAGATGTTGAGATCTCGATAACGAGTGAACGGATCAAGTTCTAAGTAGGCTTGATCGATAGCTTAGGGTCAAATTAGGGGGGGGGTTCTCTTATAATATTCCGCTACGTGCCCTACGAGCGGAGATATTGCGACGCAAAGTCAAAATGCGAAAATTTTATATTAAGATACTTCTCCTAACGCCGACGTCTTATATGACATATATATAATCAGAAATGTCACTTTCACTTTTTCGACACTGGCGGCTGGCGGCGTTAGTATCGCAGTGCAGTGCAGTGCAGTGTAGTGCAGACAGTGCGTTTGGATCAGCGCGCTGTCACAGACAGTCAGTTAACCTAACCTAACACGGTAGTGTCTCGCCGGTCTTGCGTCAAGTACGCGCGGAGCGATACCGACCGTGATGACTCTTTACGCGACGCAACGATTACTATTTTTTCTGATTCAAGGTAATTGTTTTATTTATTTACGTGTAATTATCCTATTATTATACGACGCGAAGCGAGACCGCACCGTGACTCTTTTAACGCAACTAATTGTAAGTGCATGTGACAGGAATTATAGTAGTTTACGTTTACGTGAGTATTACTTCTGTAATAACTTAGACGAACGATATCATTGTAGTTACTATAAAATCTCCCGTTTATGCGGAGGAATTATCGTATCGTTCGTAAGTTACTACAGAATTAAGTAACGCTCGTGTAAACGTAGTATAGGTTAGATTACCGGTTTCTTATTTTACATAAAACGCGAGATTCACTTATGTATGCAATTTAACGCCTATTGAGTTAATATGAAATAATTTTCCTAAATGTAAAAATAACACGATGTTATATATGCAGTTTGGCGTGAATATATATATCGCGACAATAGTCGAGATAATCGAAGAAGTTGTGTATAATGTCCCGATTCAATGGCCCCTGTCCCTGGTTGAGAGTGTTAATAATGACATTAATATCTCTCACACTGTCAAACCAAATTGGCTCTTCGTTCAGCTTCCGACTCATTCATCATTTCTCCTTTTGCAAAATTTGGAAAACAGCATGATGTATTGGTTGGTATAACAATGAATTGCTGCCAGTTCCAGATGTATTGAACAGTAAGTGATATAATCTTAACACGTTGAATAAAATGAAATCAGGATATTCTGATTATACAATACATTTTTACTTTGTAGAGGATGATTACGTGGCTGTATATTGGAGCGACAAATAGATTAGAAGATGCATTGAACGTCCATCGGGAGAGAGAAGCGTAGTTCGATTACTCGATCACGGTGGTTACTGGCAGTTTAGTAATTCGTAATGTAGGCTATTTATATATAATTATTTGAGCCTACCCTTCCAAGCCATCGAAATCTTTTTCGCAAATATTCAGCCAAAGAACGGTAACTATATATTGACGTTATAGGTACTATTATTCCAGATTATACATCTCTACTCAAAATTATTTATCTTTGGATATGTAATTATACTTTGATGTTACTCCTTTGCAGGTAAATGGTCGACAGAAGCTTACAATGTGGTACAAAATTGTTCCTCAAAAGGAGTTGCTGCTCAAGCTCAGATTGAAGGTCGCATTCAAACTAATATTTATGCAAATATTTATTTTATGATACAAAATTATAGGGTAAGTAGTTATTATTATCCAATCTTCACAAATCTTTTTGCAGAAGCGCAAATTAATTGAAATTAATTGAAATTTTTTTAAGCTAATTTCTCTTACTGAAGAACTGGTAATGAACGGACATGCTGAACAAGTAGCATGGGACCAGATGAAGCTAGAAACACTTGAATCCATCTGTACATAAGAGTTGTCAAGAAACTCTACAATTTTCACGCATAATCCACGATTCTTAGTCAGTATGGATTAGAGTTTAATACAATCGCTATTGATGATCCCCTTTAATCGCGTCAAAATTGATTATTTCACTTTTTGACTTTGTTTTTTACTCATGTTGTAAAATTGTTTTCCGATTGTGAAGAATATTTATATTTAGAAAAAAAAAAATTTATAAAAATTGCTACATTGATCATAGAGTAGGGAAAACAATAACTTAACATTTTACAAAGTAGTATCACATTTAAACTAGAACATTTGTATCGAATAACTCAGACGAATTAGGAAATTTGTTTTTACGTGACTAATATCTATTTCTGATTGGGGACGATTTGAGAATACATTGAAATAATTTAATTTCTTTTCACATTTAAATTTAGGTCACCGTAGATTAAACTTGTTACTTTAGAAGTTATTGTTATATGGTGCATTTTATTTAACATCTCGTGTTATCTTTACAAATTATTTAAAGGTTGCTAATTCATTTAAAGATTCGTCTTTTGAACATTTTTTTCAGTAACTTGTATTCCGCACTTCACTGTCGTGGCATAAGATTATTTTATGTTTCAAAAGATGGAGACTAAGCTTTCGAATTAATCCAGATGTACTCATAAATACTGTATATATTTGATTAATAAGTAATTTATTTGAGATTATTTATTTATTATTGAAAAAATTAATAATTATTTTTTACTAATTATTAATTTTCAAATAAATAGTTATTTATTTGTTATAAACTATCTATTAGTTATTTTAATAATAAAAAATTTATTTTTACTAATTATTACCAGTTTACAAAAAAAATTAATTTATATTTACCTAAATACTAACTTTCACAAACTAGATATTTTTCTCTGAAGAATTACCAATTCTTTAAGTAATCTATACTTCTCACAAAAATTAAAGGAATACTAAATTTATCTTTAAAAATAGGCAAAATTCAAGCAGCTGTAACTTTGTTAAAAATGAACAAAATTTAAATTTAAAAAAAGGATTTTAAAGCTTGAAATTTCTACTTTCAAAAAGTTACTATTATTTTTTAGTTTCTGTGAGTTTGGTAAGTTTTATATATAAAATACTACGAGCTGGACAAAATAGAAAATTTTTCTTTCACTTTGTGGGCCTGTCATGTTCACAAAAAAAATCCGCGAAAATTTTCAACTTTTTAACGTGAAAACTAAAAGTTTTTCTTGCAAAATTTTTTTTTATAAATGTTTCTACAATTTTTTGTTACTAATTTATCACGGATTGAACGAGAAATAAGCTTTTTAACTTTGATTGCTCATAACTCCCTTAGAAATCATCGTATTGCAATTCAAAAAACAGATTCTTAAAGCTAAAACTTTGCTTTATTAAACGGTATAATTGCCAAATTTTTTTAAATAACGTAGATGTGATACAAATTGGTGAAAATAATGTAAAAATTAGCGATTTTTATCTTTTTCATTTTGACCCAGAAAACAATTGTACAGAACAACAACGCTGCACGTAGAAACATTTTTAAAAGAAGATTTTGGAAGGAAAACTTCAAGCTTTCACATTAGGAAGTTGAAAATTTTCGCAGATTTTTTTTGCACGTAACAGACCTACAAAGTGAGAGAAAAATTCTATTTTGTCCAGCTCGTAGTTTTCTATATGCAAAAGTTACTAAACTTACAGAAACTAAAAAATAATAGTAACCTTTCGAAAGTAGAGATTTTAAGCTTGAAATTTAAATTTTATTTATTTTTAACAAAGTTACAGCTGCTTGAATTTTGCCTATTTTTAAAGATAAATTTGGTGTTCCTTCAATTTTTGTGAGAAATGTATAATTTATTTTTACTTAAATATTATTAATTTTTATGTATTTGTTGTTATTGCTAATTTTGTGAATAATTAAAAAATAAAAAATAATGTTTTGCAAATCCTTGCTTAACACTACAAAATAGGTGATATCAGTACAAAATTACTTTTTTCAAAAAAAGTACAAAAAAGTGCCAAGTACACGCAATGTATTTTGTAAATTCAAAAATCTAACTTAAGTGGTAGCTTTATATCTTTTTCACAAAATTATATTATCTAACTTAACTCATGTGACATGTATTTCAAAAAAAAAAAAATGTAAAATCTTTAAGATCTTTATTTTCTTCTTCACAATAGTTATTTGTGTAACAAGTGCGGGAAGTTGAGAATTGGACACGAGTGCGGAGTAGACGCACGCGCCGAAGGCGAGTGCAATCACCCTATTTTATTACACATTTTATTACACACCCTATTTTATATTACAAAGTGCATGGAAAGTGGCCTATTGCGCGCGCGTCATCTGTGCGACGGATGGGTGATTCCGCACGCGCGAGAGATTCCTCACTCGAGGCCGTGCAGGAATGAGATTTTCCCGCACGCAGTTTTTTTACAAGAAAAATTTATTTATTTTGTTTTAATTAAATATTTTTATTTTGTACTGTTACTTCTTTAATTCTTTGTAATTAAAATGAATCTTTGTAATATTAAAAATTTGTTAAAGAGAATTAAGAAGCTATTACCACTTGGGTTAGAATAGGAAGACCCTTGAATAGGAATACGAAGACACCACTTAGGTTTTATTTCTTTAAAGTAATTGCATAACAATTATTTTTCAAAGCAATATACATATTCTCTTTACAATTGGCGCAATTTAATTTAAAGATTTTACATCTTTTTTGAAATACATGTCATTTGAGTTAAGTTAGGTAATATAATTTTGTGAAGAAGAAAATAAAGATCTTAAAAATTTCACATCTTTTTTTTGAAATACATGTTACTTGAGTTAAGTTAGGTAATATAATTTTGTGAAAAAGATATAAAGCTACCACTTAGGTTAGATTTTTGAATTTACAAAATACATTGCGTGTATTCAGTATACGCTGTAATAATCGGTAGGACTAACAAAGACATGAGAGATATATATGGGTCCATATTTTCCTGGAGTACTTTTAGGTATCACAAAAATTAGAGAATTATGTTAGTCTTTAGGAAATAGACCATTTGTAAAAATGTCATTAAGTATAGATAGGAGCAAAGAGCGATATTCCGATGAGAGACCAGCTAAGATTCGATAATCTGGTCCAAATCTGGGGAGGACCGCTTTTTTGCAACATGTATGACATGATCGAATTCACGTTCGTTAAATGATTGGTCAAATATTTCGTATAAATTATTCTCGGAAAATACTTCCGACTCAAAATTTACTGGGTGCAAACAGTAGGAGGACACAGAGCATTAATCTCGTTGACCAATGCTTCGTCAATCATATAGTTGGACGATAGAGATGAATGAAATAGATTCAAGTGGCGGTTCTTGAATCTTTTAACCATGTTCCACAAATAAGTAATGGAGGTGCGAGGAGTAAGTGATTCGCAATAGCTGGACCAGCCCTTCCTTTTGAGCTCCTTCAAAATTCTTTTGGCAAACGCCTCAAATCTCTTTAATTCCAAGTAGTTCTGGAAAAAGGGGTTACAGCGATAATTATCCAAGGCCTTTTTCCTGTCTGAAATTTCTTTAGCACATTGCTTTTCCCACTATGGAGTAGGAGGGGGATTATATTTTGGTTCTCTTTTTTTAGTAGGACTCCTGCTGGGGATAAAGCTGTAGATAAATTCTTTTTTACAAATAAGATAAATTTTTCATATTTCTGCACAGCATCAAGAATCTGGTCACAAACAATCGATTTAAGCTGAGGAAAGATACTGGACAAGAACTTTTTCCAAACCATTCCCGCAAAATTTAATTTGTGATTGAAAAACTGTTATTGAAATGGCTTTGACTGTAGAATTCACTGTGATAATAGCTGGGATGTGATTGCTATTGAAATTGTCCTCAGAAAGTCTTCATAAACAGAGTGGGAAAAGATTGGACGTAACGTCAAGTCGATAACAGATTTATTTTAATTGGGACGCGAAATAAAAGTGGGCCATCCGTCATTTAACGGGACTAAAAATTTTTTACGGGTGATTTCAAGAAGTGCCTTTCCCATCACCATCCAAAACTTCCAAACCCCAGGCCCTATAATAAACGTTGAAATCCCTAATAAGAATAATACCGCTACATTGTTTCTATGCACAAAAATTCAAGAGGTTACATGCGAGCAAAATTTAACTCATTGTCAGTCTTAAAATAGCCAGGAATGTAAAAGAAAGATATCAATTATTAGATATTGATTAATTATCCGATTTCTGATCAGGAGGAGACAGTTCCTAGGCCGCGGATTGCAGGAGCATAGAATTACATTCAGAAATAAGACCTTCCTTCTTCTTTAGGATGCAAAAAGTGGTGAGAAACTTGCAGTGGGTTCTAGCACTTGGATATAAATAGCGAAAATCATTGTACAGAGAGTTATTTTCCTGTGCTCATAAGTTAATCTGCCGATAGTTTTTACAGCTAATTACGATCAAAGTTTTGACTTATACATATAGTCGACACTCCTTATTCGCGGGGGTTACGTTCCCGACAACTGCCGCGAATACGGAATCCGCGAATATGGAGTAGTTAAATGTGTGGTAGTACATGAGATACGTTCCAAGAAAAATTAAATTAAACAAAAAATCTAAGAGACAAGATTATTTTTTTTATTTAAAATAATAATATGCAATGTATGTAATGAATTTATGTATTGAATATAATTTTAATAAATTTTAGTTGTGAATTAGCTTGAAAAATGTAGTTATCTTGGTCTGCTTGGTTGCAGTTTTTTAAATTGATTCGTGTAATCATCCATTGCCTCCTCTATTTTCCTTTTAAAAATAAGACTTTTTTCCATAGACGAATCGTTGCCTATAAAGAATTCACAAAGATCGTGAGAAAGCTTGATTCTTACAGCCGGTGTTTTTATATCAAACTCTGGTTTCTCTGAACTTAACGTCGATGCATCTTCATCAACCTCCATCAACTGAATTTTCTCTGTCAAAATTTCTTCTAATTCAGCTTCTGTAAGATCTTCATATGACTGTAATAATTCTTCAATGTCATTAATTTCCAATTCTTTGAAACCTTCTTTTCCAATGCTGTTGGCAATTTCTGTAATGTCTTGCATGGTCTGTGTAGTATCAATCGAAAGATGTTCATGCCCCGACTCCAAGCTGGCCACAGTTTCTTCCAGCACGAATTTAAAGTTTTCAATGCGTCCAATGATTCCTTGATGAAAACTATGCAATGACTAATGTCAAATAATGTAGATGTAGAATACAAATTTACTCACTCAATGCAACCAAGAAGCTAAAGTACGAGAAAATAGAGAAAAATAAATTGTGCGTCAATGTACAAAATAAAAGCTTAACGTTACAATAAATAACTGAATCCGAAAGACGTCATCAAAGATTAAATAAGGTTAAAAAAAAGACAGAAAAATAAATAATATGTGCTAAGTTAATAAAAAACATAAATAAAGTAAATTAATTGTTTACAAATAAATTGTTTAAAGTAGACATAGGCATGATGTGGAAACTCTTCGTATAGGACTTTAAATTAAAATTGTTTTTCTAAAGTTTATTGTAAAGTATGATAAATCTTCTTCGATGATTATTTACATCCGCAAATATTGAAATATCTATCCGCGGATAAAGAAATGTGGTCACAAATATGCTGACTGCGAATAGCAAATCCGCGAATAAGGAGTGTCGACTGTACTCTTTAATTTTAACAAAATTCCTCTTGAATCAGGAATTAATACTTTCTTTAAATCAGGATTTTAACTACAATTGTAAATAAAGAATTAAATCATATTAAACCAGATTTTAAACAACAGTTGTAAACGTGTTCTCCCTGAATAAAGGTAATTTTAATTTCAATTCTCAAAACTAATTTAACCGTAATAATATCTTTATATTTCTCAACTTTTATCCTTAACTGTCGCTGCCAAAAAGCGTGGCAACAGTAATTTCCAGATATTCTTGTCGCTGCCAAAGAGTGTGGCAACAAGATTTCTCTTTATCCTCATCCATGCCCAGAAAAGGGGGAAAACATTTCAACTAAAAAAAAATTAAATGTCAGAGTAAACAACCTATACAATCAAACTGAGATCCTTTTCCATTCCTATTCAAATTAAAGAAATTAGAAACCGAAATTCAAAACAATAAAACTCAAACTTTAATTCCATATAAACTAATTCCTTTGAATTTAATAGTTGATTTTTCAAATTTTAATTTAATAAACAAATCAAATCCTCGGTTTAAAACATATAAAATTTGATATCTTTTCGGACTGGATTAATCACGCAATCTGGTCCAAATTCCGGGTAAATAACTTAAATGTTTTGACCCAAAAATGGACAGATAAACTTAACTTTGACAAAATGTGACAAAGTAAAACTACAAATAATGAGGAGACTGTTCCGGATGTCGATATATTGAAACAATCAGGATTTCGCCCACCGTAGTAGAAATCCTAACGGCAAGCGTTTTTAAAGAGAGCTGCAAGAAGAAGATATCCCTTTCAACTACATAGCAAATGTAGCAAGTGTTTTTTAATTGTAATGAGCAAGCCCCCTGATTTAGAAGAGGGACTATCGAACTTTAAAATATTACAATTCTTAAACAAAATAGAGCGATTCAAAGTCAACCAAGTCTCAGAAAAGAGCAGAATGTCAAAGTCCTCTATAACCCCAAGTAAAGAATCATTTTTGCTTAGCAGGCCATGTGCAAGTTCTATTGAAATATTTTTGGTTCACGGTGAATCATCTAGCAAGTTTGGCAATTGAGGAGTAGAGGAGTTCGTTTCTTTATTGAAAGAGATTCTTTTAAGCGAATCAGAGAGAAGAGAAGCCTTATGGGCAACACCTAATGAGCTAAATATCGGAAAATCCCGCTCTGTAAAAGTAATCAAGAAGCTTAAAAATTCGTGAGAGAAGTCATTTATGTTCAGGGGATTAACTCCTAATTGAGTACTGTCAGCTAAGGGAGAATTAACAAGTATAGGTCGAGAAGAGGTATTGAAAGCTTTTTTCCTATCTTTGTCTATATCCATAGCCATCCTCGACAAGTCCTTTTGAGAAGCAGAGTCGAAGAAGACGCCCTAACTATCTTCCTAGCTTTTTTAATTGAAGGCACCCGTTTCGGTATGCCAAATGCCTCTAGATGACGTCAAGGAAGATGAAGATGAAGGGACATATAGCATATTAGCTGGAGAAAGGAGGGTGTGAAAGTTTCACAGTGAAACCCGCCGAAGCTTGGGCAAAGGAGCGTTGTTTATGTATAGACAAATTTAGGTTAACATTCTTTAGAAAAGGAAAATCTTCAACCGAAAAAGAGTTTGGAGGCAAGACATTAATAATGCCCCTGACAATATCACATGCATCCGTAAGAGTGATGTTACGGAATACATCTATCATTCTGATTTCCTTTTGAGTTTTGAGTTCCGGGCAATCAACATGGTCAGCCGAGTGAGAACCCTTACAATTAATACACAAGGGTTCTAGTGCAAGACATTGTACTTTATCCCTATGCGATTTATCCCCACATCTAACACATCTCAAAGCTCCCTTACCCTGGCTTTGACGTGACCAAATCTAAAGCAAGCTCGACATTGCGATACGCGCGTGACGTAAGGGAAAATTTCACGATAGACACGATAAATCGTTACCTTCTTCGGAAGGCGCTAACCAGCAAATGTTATTGCTACTGTTTTCGAGAGAACAAACTTAAAGCTCGGGTTCGAGTTTGAGTCGCTCCTATCAGTTGCAAAATCCTGCACCGTTTCACGAATCCTACGATTCAATCTCCGAACTTGAAGAACCTTGAAAGGGCTCTGGATATTTTCTAATATTTTATAGTCTTCTTTAGGACGTAACGCAGTCCCGCTTAATGAATCGCTAAGATATATTTCAATTAGTTTGCTCTTTTTAAATCATTTTATTTTCATAAATTCGAACATTTATTTTTAATTAGGAACATTTTTGAAATTGTTTTTTGTCTTACAATCTTTTTCTCCAACCTCGGCCTCCTCGTTGCTTCGTCTGCGTCGCTACAGATTTCTTGTTTACTTGTCCGAATCCTGACGCCTCCCTAAACTCCACCTGACTTGTTTGCGTCCCCTCGGTGGCTCTCCTGATTGATGATAGTGGAAGCGGAGATATGAGGGAAGGAAGGACCCACAGGTTCGGTAGCGTTGATCTTCCGGAGCTGGGAGTAGAGATCCCATTTTCGAAGGGACGTTTTCTCTTTGGTGGAGTTGATACCCCAGGTGCTGGGCGACTCGCGCCGAGGATTGGTGAAGATCTACGAGGGCGACCGGCGCCGAGAGTAGGCGTCTACACACCAGAAGCAGAGCGGCTGGCGCTAGGAGTTGGCGAAGAGTCGGAAGCTGAGTGTCTAGCGCCTGGAGACGGCGTCTGAGCGCTTTCCTCAAGGCGGCTAGCGCCTGGAGTTGCGACTGACGCAACCTTCTTCCGCTTAACTGCAAATATTTGGTCAAGCGGAAAAGGGTGAGTCGCGCTTCTTTACAGTTCTAGGAATCTTTGTCTAAAAAATGCGCGGCGTGATTGAACCTTTAGGTTTATCAGAAGGTCAATTTGCCAGATTGCCTTCGAACTCGGTTCCCTTTATATCCACATCGTGGTTGAATTTCAAATATAGGTTCTTCATCCATCTATTGGAGACTTTTTCAAAAACCCGGTTGCTAAGGATCGTGAATCCTGTCAAACAAACCGAAGTAACCTGTGGTCAAAATGTATCAACGCGTATTGTGTATTGTATTCCTCGTGACTTCCACGAGTACCTGGTAGCTGACGACGGCACATCCTCCAAGTCTAACGGAATATTCCTCATAATAGCAAGGTGCAAAAAAGGAGAAAAAATGCAATCAAATTTTTTTACTTTAACTGAGAGTGGGCAACAAGATTATTCGCAGTATATCTATCTTAGGAATACAGAAACTTTGGCAAAGACCACAGTCTCAATTTCTAAGATATCACTCCTCATTAATTTGGAAATCGCTTTTCCCACTATGGTCGGATCCAGGAAGCTTCTAACATCAGAGATCCTCTGTACGTGAACACAGAAAAAATCTTGATCATTTTCCGAATATCTGTTATTTAATATTTCATCCGATATCAAAATCGAAGAGGAAAAAGATACCGGGGGACAGGAGGAAGAATTATTATCCTTCAGGAAAGCATTAATAACCTTACTAGTCGAGGGTGAGAATGAGGAAAAAACATCCCTATTGTCTATCACCCTTTTAAGGTTCTTATCTTTTTTACGCGTAGCCATAGAAAGGTTATTATACATAGATTTGGCGTGCTCTTTAGAACGTACTTCATCATCCTCTTTTACCTGAACCATAGCAAAGGACAAGGGATGCGTACCACGTAACTTGTTCATAAGGGAGACCAGAGCCGCTCCACTTCCGCTGGCTCACCGAGTCATGCACTGCAGCGGGGGTCTTTCTCCTCGGCGAAATCTATGATCTAAGGACTGAATAGAGAACAAAGAGGAAGAGAGGGGAAGGGGGATCCCTGACCGTGAATGACGAGGCACTTAATTGCACTTAAATGTACTCAATTGCACCAGGCACTAGGCAGAAGATGCTTGATAGTTTTGGTCCGCCACACGGGCAATTTTAGCACATGCAAGAGTTGCTTTGTCGACGGGCCGCGCACTGCCCAAAGTAAAATCCGAAAAGTTACAGTCCCACGAGAAAAGTATGGACAAGATAAAAAAGGCCAAGATGGCCGTCTGTCCGTGCGGAAGCCGGCACGACGCGCAGTTTTTCGTCACGCAAGTAATAACCCGCTCGGGAACAGTATTCCAAGTCTATGAGGTAACACTCTCCGAACCTAAGGCGATACCGCCAAAAGAAGAGGCACAAAAGCCCAGGAATGGACTAATTTTGCGAAAATCTAGAGAAGCACTCGTAAGCTCGACTTTATTCTAGGCGCCATTCGTACCAACTCCGTGTGCAAACTCAATTGAACCCAAATTCTATTCAATTTTTGTCACCAATCTACTAGACTGTTGCAAATTATCTTCTACTGTCATCAAATTTGTTATCATAGTTTGTTAATAATTTTTGTTATATTCCTAGCATTTTGTCAATAACATTGCTGATCGTATTGTAGTATGTAGTAATTTGACTATCTGTAATATGCACTGCACAGCATCGTTTTTTACTTTATAATCATTATAAGCTGCAACAGCAGATCAGATATTTTATAATACCTATAATTGAGATAAAAAGGAAATAAAAACAAAATTCTTCACTTTTATTTACCTGTATCTTGGATGGCTTATGGCATATACATATGGATCCAGGCAAGCCACAAATTTGCACGCGCATGCTGGTATCATCGTGATACCGGGAGTTAACAATGCCTTATTTCCAAAAGCACCAATCATTGCGAGAACACCATACGGAGTCCACGAGAGAACAAAGAGGAAGCAGATTGTTATTGCAGCCTGTAAAAAGAAATGACATAAGACTTGAATTTTGTTTTAATGTATGCGATTTAATAAAAGTATGTAATTATTGAAAGGGGTACTCAAAAGTTTCCAGAATTATTTTTTAAGTTTTATACCTGTAAGTAGGGAAAAGTGCTGTACCTACCTTGGGTACAGCTGTACGTTAGAACACTCTGTCATAATCGAATAATGTTCGCGTCTGGCGATAGTTTATAGTACTAATTGTTGAGTTATTTGATAATCTCTTTAAATCTATATTTTTTTGTCGTCGCGATTATTTACACGTAAGTTATATCGACTTTTGTATTTTATGACGCGTAAAATAAATTTATTGAGATTTGTACTGTGATTTTTATAATTTTTTATAATAAAGATATAGTCATAAACCAACCCTTATGGAAAAATACACTCAACTTTTGGTGTTAACTGTAATAAAAAAAAAAAAAAAAAAAAAAACCTTAAAAGTTGAGTGTGATTTTGAACCGCCAATGGTTAATTTTTAATTAATGGTTAATCCTTATAATATATATTATCGAAAGCAAATTGAGAACATTCAAATATGGGATTTACTCTCTTTGGGTGTTACTTCCCGCACAGCATGTTATATTTCAGATAGATAGCAGATACATAAAATTTGAAATGTTGTTGTATAGCTGATACGTATAGCAATACGTATAAATCATGTACTAGATACATGTTTAATACCGTACGTTACGCATCAGATACGTATATGACAATATATGACAATGTATATTCGATACGTATTAAACACGTAAATTCTGTATTTGATAGTAGATGTATATGAAAAAAGTTGCTCCAAAATGACACACCCTAATCTACATAGTATATTTTAAACGCGTATTTGCAATATTACAGATGTAAAAAGAATATAGGACCTTTTTTGTAGATCGTTAAATTTTCTACAAAAATATGTATTGATTATTTCATAATTTTTGATAGTCGATATGATACAAAATTCATAAGAAGCAAAAACAAGTTTTATAAAATTTATCAAACTTTAACTTTGAATATCTTTTGAACGGTTAAATTTATGAAAAAATGATAAGAGATCATTTTTGTAGACCTATTAGAAGTTAGCCCCCCACTTTTAGAATTAACATATTTTCACGGTTGTGCTGAATTGTACTAGGTTTGTGCTATATTGTGCTCGAATATTATAACCATAATATGAAAAATACGAAAGAAAATTTAAAAAAACGAATTTTTAGGTCAGCCCCCCACTTTTCATTTTTTTCAATTTTTTCGATTGTGCTGAGTTGTGCTAAGTTGTGCTAACATTGTGCTAAAATATTATTTTAAAAAAATAATAACAGAGAGTTACGATAAAAAAATAAATTATATCCAAAAATGATTTTTTTATCGTAACTTTTTTTGTTATTATTATTTTTTAATAATATTTTAGCACAATGTTAGCACAACTTAGCACAACTCAGCACAATCAAAAAAATTGAAAAAAACAAAAAGTGGGGGGCTAACTTAAAAATAATTTTTAGGTCAGCCCCCCACTTTTCGTTTTTTTCAATTTTTTTGATTGTGCTGAGTTGTGCTAAGTTGTGCTAACATTGTGCTAAAATATTATTTTAAAAAAATAACAAAAAAGTTACGATATTTTTTTATCTCCCGCAAGGTGCTGTCCTGAGTCCGGTATTGTATTCGTTATACACGCAGGGCCTTTGTGCGGATCTGCCGGAGGGTGTCGAGGCGGTTGAATTTGCGGACGACATCGGGATCTACGTCCGTGGACCAAATCGCGAAAGAAACCGACTCTTGCTCCAATGTGCGATTGACATCATCGCTAACCGTCTCCGTGAGATGGGACTGGATTTAGAGCCGAGAAAGACGGTGCTGGTGGAGTTCAGCAAGAGCGGATACATTGATAGACAGATGTGCATACATATTAACGGATGTGACGTATTCAATTGCTGTGGTGCAAAGTTCCTAGGAATATGGCTCGACAACAAGTTAAGCTTCGACCGCCAGATACAGGAACGCTAATTCCATTATCAGGTATCTCTGTGGAGTATCCAGAGGTATGGAGGTAAATACGTCGCTGATGCTATACAAAAGCCTTGTAAGGTCTATTATCGATTATGGGAGCTTTGTATTTTTCCCTAGAGAGGCCTCCTTACAGTTAAAATTGGAGAGAGCTCAATTTTTGGGCATTCGTACAGCTCTCGGTTATAGAAATTCCACCCCCAACAATGTGATTGTGGCGGAGGCAAAAGTGACTCACCTGAGGGACCGTGCCATGCTGTTGGGTATTAATTTTGTTAACAAGGCGATTGCTCACAACAACAACGGATTGTGCGACAAGATACATCATCTTCTAGAGGGAGAGAATTTCAAACGATATAGACAACCTGCGTATCGTCTTTCTTTGCTGTCGGAAATATGGCGAAAAGTAAGACGTACCAGGCATCTCATTGACTCCGTTGAAAAGTATCCTATTTTCAGCGGTTCCTACAATGCCCAAACGTATAAACCTACTGTAGACATTGATATTGGTGCTGCGAGAAAGCGAGAAAAGATTTCTGACCTGTCACTTATTCAAAAGATTATTGATAAACATTATTTAGGTTCGGACCCAGATATTTTATTCACGGATGGATCATATAACGAGTCAGCACGTTCTACAGGAGCAAGTATTGTTATCTGCGATTACGCCGAGGTTTTCAAGATGAGTCTACCCGTCCTCTGTTCCTCTTACACTGCGGAGGCTTTTGCAGTGTCCTCAGCTCTTCGCTTGCTATGGACCCGCAAATACGGGGATAGAAACAAAATAATTATCCTGTCTGATTGCCAAGCTGTTCTTAAATCTATTAGAAATAACCATTTAAATGTACACAAGAACAAGTATGTGACTGAAGCGAGAATATTGATTTATAAGCTGGAAAAACTTTGTGATAAGAAGATCGTACTCGCGTGGATTCCCGCTCACGCGGGAATTCTGGGTAACGAGATCGCTGATGGGTTGACTAAGGAGGCGGCGGAGGAGGAGCCTGACCCCTCCATCACGGTTCCGGTGGGGGATTTACTGGCGCGAGCAAGGAGAGATGTATGAGAGGGAGTCTACGCAGATATCGATCGTACGTGACGCTCAATACAAGGGAACTTTCTATTTTGACACGTTCTATGACCGTGATTCGACCGTGCCGTGGTTTCGGAAGGTTAGAGTTGAAAGATACTTTATCACGTTCATCAATCGTCTAAGAGCTAACCATTATAACCTGGCTTCCCTCAAGAGAAAGAACTACATTTACATTGACAGTGAGAGATGTGAATGCGGCTGTGAATGCGAGGATATCCACCATGTTATTCTGAGATGTAACAAATATGACGAACAAAAAGTTGTTCTGGACGCTGAACTAAGAGAGGTTAATTTCACGGAGGAAATAGACATTTACCGACTCATTCATCCCAATCAAATATACATTAATTGTACAGCAATTACATACAATCGTATGGAAATTCAAATCTATTATAAATAAAAACTTACCTTTGACTCACTATTTAATTTAAATTATTTTTTACTATATAATTTAAATGTGTTTATTATTCTACACTCAGATAACAACTACGATTACGTGACTGAAAAACTGTCTGTTTAATAATTTTTTGAGGTTAATGGCGCTACTACGGTACGCCTTTTCTTATTACATTTTGTTAAATATGTATCAACTACTAGCCCAGTAAAATGACAAAATTTGGAGAAAATAATACTGATGATCACTGGGCTGAAACTTTGTTAACAGGCTTTTAGGGTACTATTTAACATATTAAAAGTCCCCATGTGTAGACGCTAGGGGGAGGGTAAAAAAGATCCAAAAAACCAGTTTTTCGCAAATAACTCGGGAAATATCAACTTTACGGAAATTTATGTGAATATAAAAATTGTAGCTCACAAAATTCCGCACAATTTCGTTTTTTATTCAAGTCTGTACGATCAAATGGATCAATGATAACATTTTTTTTAACACTCGGCGAATTTGGACCGTAGAGAAATGAATAAAAAATGAAATTGTTCATAATTAGATTCTTTACAACTTTTATTTAAAAATTCTATCTTTGCTCCATTTGGTCGTACAAACTTGAATAAAAAACGAAATTGTGCGGAATTTTGTAAGCTACTTTTATATCTACATAAATTTCCGTAAAGTTGATATTTTCCAAGTTATTTGCAAAAAACTGGTTTTTTGGACCTTTTGGACCCTCCCCTGCCCGCAACGTAGCGTCTATACATGGGGACTTTTAATATGTTAAATAGTACCCTAAAACAAGCCTGTTTACAAAGTTTCAGCTCAGTCAGTATTATTTTCTCCAAATCGATAAATTTCGAGTCATTTTACTGGGCTATACGTGTTTGATACATTCATACATTATAATTACATATATTATATATAATATATATTATATATAATATGCACAGTATACTTGCTATGTATTATATGCGTATTGAGACTTGAATATTTCATACCATTAATTACGTATTTAACACGTTATATTTTATACGAAATAAAATGCAATGAAAGGTGCTGTACGGCTTTCATTTGAGGGTTTATATTTTTAGGGTTTATACCGTCATTTTTAAGGATTAACCATTAATTAAAGGTTAATCACTATTTTTGATGGTTAACCATTATTTGAAGGTCCGAAATCACACTCAACTTTAATGTTTTTTTTGGTGTTTTTTTTACGGTTAACACCAAAAGTTGAGTGTATTTTTCCATAAGGAGCTGGATCTCTGATATCTGTTGTAAATGCAGTTTTAGGAACTAAACCGACGAAAGTATCTCACTGAGAGAAGCAACAAAAATATATAATGTAAAATTTTATTGTTCGTTAAAAGATGCTTAAATTTTTGCTTTTTTGTTTTATTTTATTAATAAATATTTTATTAGAGAGAAAAATAAAAACGGTTAAGAAAAATACACAGATTACTTATAAAATTTATGAACGGTTGTTTTTATTTGTAACGATAATAATTTATCGTTAAATTTGATTTCATTTTCAGTTTAATAATTCTTTTTTAATAGTTTTTTTTATATTAAAATATACGTATAAGGGAAGATGTTGTACCTGTTGTACCTCGAAACACTTTTAAGTTTTTGATTTTTCTGAGCCACAGTTTTAATTTAAAAATTTTGAAAAAAATATATTATTAAAGTACATATGGGACGTTCCATGTCAACCGGGACAGGGCCGTCTCCAAAATTCTATTGAATCGATTAAAATGGTTAAGGGCTTAAAATCTTTGTTTTTGTGTGCTTTATCAAATACAGTGTGGTACTTTTGAAAATTCAATATGGCGGTTAAAATATGGTGCTTCATATGAGTTAAAAACACAAATCATATGATTAAATTGTTGTTTTTAATGGAAAAAAGAGGATACATAGCTTGTGAGTAGATAGCACTAAGATTTGGATGTCTCTCAAAAAAATAAAAATGGTGAATCCAATATGGCGGACAAAAAAACAAAATTTTTACCAAAATTTATGAAACTCAGTATTTGGGGGTTTTTGAGGTCGCTGATTACGAATCCGTTCATGATTTTTAAAATTCAAAATGACGGATCTAATATGGCGGACAAATTTTTCTTAAATTCATCAGATTCACTTGAAACTCGTTACTCGGGGGTTTTTGGGGTCGCTGATTACGAAATTAAAGTTAGTTTAGAAAATTTCAAAATGGTGGATCTAATATAACGGACTGATTTTTTTAAAATTCATCGAATTCACTTGAAACACGTTACTCGGGGGTTTTTAGGGTCGCTGATTACGAAATTGAAGTCGGTTTAGAGAAATTCAAAATGGCGGATCCTATATATCCAACAAAGGCAAGATGTAATGCATAATCCAGCAAGCAAAGGCAAGATGTAATTGACAATCCAGCCAGCAAAGGCAAGATGTAATGCATAATCCAGCCAGCAAAAGCAAGATGTAATCGACAATCCAGCCAGCAAAGGCAAGATGTAATAATCCAACCAATGAAGGCAAGATGTAATGCTTAATCAGTCCGCCATATTGGATCCGCCATTTTAAATTTTTCTAAACTGACTTCAATTTTGCAATCAGCGACCCCAAAAACCCCCGAGTAACGAGTTTCAAGTAAATCTGATGAATTTAAGAAAAATTCGTCCGCCATATTAAATCCGCCATTTTGAATTTTAAAAAATCATGAACGGCTTCGTAATCAGCGACCTAAAAAACCCCCAAATATTGAGTTTCATAAATTTTGGTAAAAGTTTTGGTTTTTTGTCCGCCATATTGAATCCGCTATTTTTTTGAGAGATATCCAAATCTTAGTGCTATCTACTCACAAGCTATGTATCCTCTTTTTTCTATTAAAAACAACAATTTAATCATATGATTTGTGTTTTTAACTCATATGAAGCGCCATATTTTGACCGCCATATTGAATTTTCAAAAGTACCACACTGTATTTGATAAAGCACACAAAAACAAAGATTTTAAGCCCTTAACCATTTTAATCGGTTCAATAGAATTTTGGAGACGGCCCTGTCTCGGTTGACATGGAACGTCCCATATATATATATTTTAGTATAAAAAAACCTAAATTTTTATTACCATCCTGTAAGAGAATACAGAAATTTTTTTTAAATTGGAAATTTTATTTTAAGGTACAGCAGCTTGATGAACCTTAGAACACTTCTTTTTGTACCTTGAAACACCTATAAAAAATTTTAATTTTTAATAGGTTTAAAAAAAAAGTAAATCTTTTCGAAGAAATATAATATTTTATTAAATTTAGTTACATCTTGGACAATTATTAAACTGAAAATGACAGTCAAATCTAACAAGATAAATCATTATCGTCATAAATAAAAACAACCATTCATAAATTTCATAAGTAATCTTGCATGTTTTTCTTAACTGCTTTTATTTTTCTTTCTAATAAAATATTCTTATTAATAAAATATTTATTAATAAATAAAACAGAAAGACAAAAATAAAAATAAAATAAAATAATATCAACGTTTAATTCTAATAAATTATTTAAGCATATTTTAACGAACAATAAAATACATTATGAAACGTTTCACGTCAACCGGGCCACCACTGCGTCCAAAAATTGCTGTAATGGAATGAGACGTGTGACGGCTCAAAATGTTCGTTAGAACAACGCTTTTCAAAAGCCATGTGCCTTTCCGAAAAATCCAATATGGCGCTGACAATCTGCTGACATGGTCCCTGATTGTACGAAATCTTTGATTTACGTGCCAAAACTACCTGGAATGGCTCCAAAATTACTATTGAGCAGTTTTCACAAGGCCGGTGAACATTAATCCGTACTTAAATTTTCGAAACTTTATGGCGGATCCAATATGGCGACTACATATCTTAATCCACTGTTTATCACAATATGTCCTTTTCCACCGTGAAGATTACTCAAAATGAGGTTCGTAAGGTCAATGAATATGATCTTGGACTCGGGGGGTATGCGTAATACAAGATGGCGAATCCAATATGCCAGCAAAAACACCTGCAGTTCCGTTATAAGGTCAACTAAAGCGGAAGAAAACTCAAAATAGCTCGAAGTCGACCACGTGTGTAGCGATGACGTCAATGTCCATGAGTTTGTAGCCAGAATATGGAACACCAAATTCTATTGAAGCACTTTTAGAACTATTACTATTCAGTATCAAAATTTTACATTGAGCACAGTTGAGTCTTCTTTGTGAGATTATACAGCACTTTAGGATATTCGAATTCCTGCCTTTCCAGTCGCTAGGTGATTATCCATTACAACAAACAATTTTTCATCAGTCGTTTTCACGACTGTTTGCGACGAACTGTTGGTGTTCCCTATTGTGGCTACAAACTCATAGTCATTGACGTCATCACTTCACACGTGGTCGATTTCGAGCTATTTTGAGTTTTCTTCCGCTTTTATAGATGAGCTTATAACGAAACTGCAGGTGTTTTCGCTGGCATATTGGATTCGCCATCTTTTATTACGGATACCTCTGGACTCCAAAATCATATTCATTGACCTTACGAACCTTCAGATAAAGAATTAAAAGGAATTTTGAGTAATCTTCACAGTAAAAAAGGACTTATTGTGAGTTAAATGGTGGATTGAAATATATAGTCGCCATATTCAATCCGCCATATAAAGTTTCGAGAATTTAGGTACGGATTAATGTTTACCGGCCTTGAAAACTGCCCAATAGTGATTTTGAAGCCATTCCAGGTGGTTTTGGCACGTGGATCAAAGATTTCGTACGATCAGGGACCATGTCAGCAGATTGTCAATGCCATATTGGCACCGCCATATTAGATTTATCGGAAAGGCTACATGGCTTTTGAAAGACGCTGTCCTAACAAACATTTTGAACCGTCATACGTTTCATTCCATTGCGGCAATTTTTAGACGCAGTAGTGGCCCGGTTGACTTGGAACGTCTCTTATATATTTTTGTTGCTTCTCTCAGTGAGATACTTTTGTCATTTCAGTTTCTAAAACAGCATTTACAACAGATATCAGAGCTTCCAGCATCCGGCCTTGGCCTTTTTATTCCACGTTTACTTACATGGCATGGTAGCTATAATACAAACAAATAGCTTCCAATTACTCTACCTGTCAGTAAAAATGGAAAAAATTGTAGTTAAACAAATAACTAAAAATCCCAGATAGCCAAGCGTGATAGAGCATATTGAGCAAACTAATGCATTGCATGTGTTTTTATATATTTGCTGTAAATTTGCTGACATTGAAATAGAACACGTTACAAATACAGCTACATGACTGCTTATACATGCAATCAGTTGACGCAATTTCAAGAGCAAACGTTTCGCAATATTAGCACGTTATGTTGTCTGCAACATCTCAGCATCATGACAGCAATAAATGATTCATCGTTCTATCTTAAGCATCATGATGCAAACATGACGGCAACAACACACATATATAGTAATTTTCATCCATTATTGTGTATATGTCATCCAGTTATGAAGTTTTTTAATTGTATCTCGTTGCTAACGAAGTGTTGACAATATTATGAAATTGTCACAAATCTCTCACAAATTGATGCTGTCACTTTGCAATCAATTTGCTGTTAATAGAAATATAATTCATATGAGTTCAACCCGACAAGCATACCTAATGCTGTCTCACCTTGTTCCAAGTTTGTCAAAATTAGTTGCATTAACGACAAGTTGCTTGTTGGCAACATGGAATCAAACTCACAGCATTTGGCTATTTGGGATTATATAAAGATAACAATCAGCTAATATACTTTTAAAATAGCGTTCCAAGGTACATCAACCGTCATGTTCCAAGGTACATACCCAGATAGCACAAATGATCGTTATATGAGCTCAAAAAGGATTTCACGAATCCTGTTTGAGTTCATAATAATCATCTGTGCTATCTGGGTAGAAATCAATTTCTAATAAAAAATTAATTAACAGCTAATAGGTTATAAATGAGGTTATAAATAATTTAATTACTACATTATTCTACATATTTGACACATTCTTACTAGCCTTGGCTGATAACTATATCTTTATTATAAAAAATTACAAAAATCACAGTACAAATGTCAATAAATTTACTTTACGCGTCATAAAATACAAAAGTCGATATAACTTACGTGTAAATAATCGCAACGACACAAACTACAGATTTAAAGAAATTATCAAATAACTCAACAATTAATACTATAAACTATCACCAGATGCGAACACTATTCGATTATGACAGTGTTCCAACGTACAGCTGTACACCTTCCCCTATATGTACTTTAATAATATATTTTTTTCAAAATTTTTAAATTAAAACTATGGCTCAGAAAAATCAAAAACTTAAAAGTGTTCCAAGGTGTACCCAAGCACCTTCCCCTACACTTTAAATATTTTTAAAGTAATTTTTGAAGCTTTTGAATATCCCTTCGTATTTGTGATCAAAATATAATTAATTCTTTGTCTCGTTAAATTTCATATTTTATATAGATATTTTATTTTACTCAAACAACGCTGCTATTTTACAAAATTAAGTTTTCCTCCTATATACATGCTGCTTTTTCATCCTATATACATATTTGTGTGTTTTAATTGGATATTCTTATACCGGGTGTCCTAAAGCCCTGGAATGGTAAAAAAACTCGAAAATAAAACATTTTTAAGAAAAATGTTTCAAATAAAAGCTATAGGCTCTTAAGTGGCATATTAAGTAGCAATGTTATTGCAGAGTTAGTGTTAAGGTCATATAAAAATCACTTCAAAATTTTTAAATAAAAACCTCCATTTTTAATTGCATATTCTTGTAGCTTACGTTATAAAAGCTTTTCAAAACACTATAATAAAGTTCCATTCCATTAAGTATTTTCCGAATTATGACTGTTATGAGTTTGTAAGGTACAGTATCGCCAGCATTAGTATTGTGAACCACAGGGAAGTTGCTGGTCGGATTTTGCGCATCGTGTGCATCGTTCAACGTCTAATGGCTTCTGCACACGGGACGCAGAAACGCTTATCGCGCGGCAAGTAGCAGAAAAATATGACACGGTAACCAATCAAAGTTGGATCAAATTTAATTTTTTCCGCGCGACGGAAAATTTGGCTGGCTATGACGCCAACTTTCACCGCGCGGCAAGCGTTACCGTGTCCCGTGTACAAGAGCCTGAACAGACGAGCGACTTTGTTGCGCGACAGAGAAGTTTGTACAATATCTATACAGGTATGTACTATAACGTTTCTATGTAGCGCGATAAAGTCACCCGTCTATGCGGATTTGTCGCGCTTCTCTGTGCGACCAGGTGTGACAAAGTCGCTCGTCTGTTTCGGCCCTAATATACAATTTCTTAATTCATGGATGAATTATACGGTATCAATAACACCGGAAAATCTGTAAAATGTTCTAAACAATTTTTACGAATATTTGACACATTGTCAAACTATTTATGGCCATCAATTCAAACATCTAATAGATTTAAAAAATATTGACACGACGGAGGAGTTTTAGAATCGTTTAAATACCGCGGGAGTGACAAATTGTACACACAGAGAAAATTTTCTCTTAGAATTTACCTTAAAAATCATGGCAGTTGTGGGACAACATGTACTACGAAGAATTTTATGCAAGCTATTCTGATTTAAAAAATGAACCAAAAATGATAGGATGTTCCGCCAATATTAGATTAACAATAATAAGAGGTTTTATTTCGACTCAATTGGCTATATACAGTTGAACAAAAACGTTACGACATTTCGATCCTTGGTTCGGATCCTTATCTAGCAATCTACAAAGCAATTTGGTTAACGGACATAATTAAAGTCATATTTTAAAATAACCGAACAACGATAAAAGCTGTGTAATACCTACTATTATATAAGAACCATCACTTTCACAATAATAAACTCATGAAGATTTTTGCCGAAAAAATTATAAGTGTAAGATGTGGAATGGTCATAGTATTGACTTGGATTAATGCAGTATAAATGTGCACTTTACAGCCTTATGTGTTATACGAAGGAGCGTACGTGTTGTCGAGGCGACCATGGTAAAGCGACTAACAACGAAACGGCGGGCGGTACATTAATAAATAAATTGAAGAACATCAAAAGGTTGTTAACATATATAAATAGTGGTCAAACGAGAAAACAAATTAAACAATCACAATAACATTATCATATATGAGATTCAAATTGTCAAAGTCCTTTTGGAGATTTATTGTATCCGTCTGTTTTTTTATGAAAAAAACCTCCGCTATTTCACGCTTTCTGGTGTTCTTCTCTTTATGTAGTATGTCAATATTGGACCAGTTAAATTCGTGACTATATGTAACTCTGTGCTTACTGACCACAGAGTGATTACTCTCGTCTTTTTTAATGTCAAAATCGTATATAGGACATTGTCGTATATAGGATGCGTTACAATCATCACAGTTAATCCTATACACCCGTTTTTAGATACTATGGTCATTAGGGATGGAGACCGGTTATTAGGACAGACCGGGACGAGTACGATTTCCGAAGCGCCCAGATTTGACTGTGGTTTCTGGTAGTATTTTTTACGCTGAACAAAAAATTACATAGGTCTTATAGGGCTAACTGCTCTAGTTTTCGAGATATGCAATATTAGTTTTAAAAAATAATTATTCAATTTACACCCTTATAATGTATCACTTGAATTTTAATGAATATAAGTATGTATTAAATCTTTAAAAGTATTTAACTGTTTAAAGCGCGTCACTAACCTACATAGGTTCACAGCAGACTATGTGTTAGAAAGCATAAATATAAAATACGATAATATATTATATCTAATAATTAAAAAAAGTAACGCGTGCAATAAATAACTATTATATTTCATAAAATAATTAAGTTTTATATTACTATGTATATACAACTGTACAATAATATACCTTGTTTCGCCCTATAGGCAAAGAGTTTAGTGTTAGAAAGTATAAATATAAAATACGATAATATATTATATCTAATAATAATTTAAAAAAGTAAAGATTTATATTATATTTATTTTGAGCTTTAATAGTGCATATCTCGAAAACTAGAACAGTTAGCCCTATAAGACCTGTATAATTTTTTGTTCAACGTAAGAAATACTACCAGAAACCACAGTCAAATCTGGGCGCCTCGAAAATCGTATTATCCCCGACAGACCAAACGTCATGTACAAACACGCATGAAGGAACATTGACATACTACATAAAGAGAAGAACACCAGAAAGCGTGAAATAGCGGAGGCATTTTTCATAAAAAAAAACAGACGGATACAATAAATCTCTAAAAAGACTTTGTTTCGTGCTCTGCCGAGGTGCCCTCGGGATACGAATGAATGCCGGGACCACCCTGACCAGGGCGCGAAGCAAGAGAGTTAGCGAGGAATGGGTTTAGAAAACGCACGCCCTTTAGTTGTTTGACAAGCACAATTTATTTGACAATCTTATACACAGTTGTCGCTCTCTTGTGCACCCGAGCGGGCTGAGCCTTCGCGGAAATGTCGGGCGGAAATCTTGAGTCGCTTGATCTCTCTGCTTGGCTCGCGAAACGGAGATCTTGAAGAACGATGAATGACCGCCCTCGCGATCGGAGATCTTGCACGCGACCGACGAATATCTTGCTCGCGAGGCAGATGAGCGACCGCGAATACGGAGACCGCCGGGAGAGGCTCAGGCTCACTTTGGGTACTCCGCGGGGACGAAATAGCGGACACGAATTTTTCACTAAATCACAGAGATACGAGGCGCGGTAGAGCCGCGTTCACAATGTACGGCGCGGCACGACAAGATGGCCGCGAGCGGGGTCGATATCGGGATCGAACTCCCGGCGTTGATTTTATCAAAACAGCTCGGCTGAGCTTACGCGCGATTCTTGCGATGCTTGAAGAAGCTCTCGCGAAAACCGGGTTCGACTCGTGTGACGTCCTTGCCGTCGACACGAGTCTCTCTCGCAGGATCACGCTACCGCACGCGGTGATCACGTGATCCGTCTGTGTGCGTCGTCCCGTCATATTACGGGCGACGAAAACTCGGGAAAAGAGATGTTTCGCGCAACGACCAATCGAACGGGTGAAGATCGCGACGAAACTTGTGCGCCCGATGCAAACCTTTGCACGGATGCACTGAGCGCACCCAATTTTCCGGAATTCGCGCACAGACCAATCGACCGAGTGCGCGCGCGACGAAAACCGGCTCACTCTCCGTTCACGTGAACGGAAAAGCGATCTGAGATGTTTCACGCGGCGACCAATCAAGCGGGTGCGGCTCGCAATGAAACTCTACAGACTTCGCGCAATTACTTTCGGCACTCCCGATGATATAATTGCCACGAACGGCCGGCTCAACTTTTTCCTTAGCGAGGCAGAAACAGAAGAGAGCGCGGATCGACATCGATCATCCCTCGTCCCTCGGCGGGGGTCGTTGCCTCAAGAAGGACGAATCATATCGATCCACGATGTATTAAGGAGACAAATCACATCGATCCGCGATGTGACGCGTTGTGCGGTGTACGCGAATTAAGAAACGCGTGCGCGGTTTACAATTGCAGGTCGGAACGGTAGGCGCGACAACCGGGTGATCTCGGGCGAATTCGGGTCAAGCCCGAGGGCTGTTTGTGCTCGCGCCAGGGGCGTTCGCTGTCGCGACAGCGCCCTACCGTAACGACTTTACCTTAATCTTAAACAGACTTTGACAATTTGAATCCCATATATGACAATGTTATTGTGATCGTTTAATTTGTTTTCTCGTTCAACCACTATTTATACACATAAAAATTTTTGAAATTTTTTGTAATTATATGTTAGCAACCTTCTGATGTTCTTTAATTTATTTATTAATATACCGTCCGCCGTTTCGTTGTTAGTTGCTTTACGTTGTTCGGTTATTATAAAATATGACTTTAATTATGTCCGTTAACCAAATTGTAGATTGCTTGATAAGGATCCGAACCAAGGATCGAAACGTTGTAACGTTTTTGTTCAACTGTATATAACCAATTGAGTCGAAGTAAAACCTCTTATTATTGTTAAAAAATGAAACTTAATACCGGCAATAATAGCCAAGCGTGCCGTTTTAACGCTCAAATTTATCAAGAGACACGGTAGTGTCTCGCGCCAAGTACACGCAAAGTGAGACCGCACCGTGACTCTTTTACGCGACGCGACGAGTTGCGAGTACCCGAGATTTTGAAATCTCGATAATGACTGAACGGATCGAGTTCTGAGGAGACTCAATCGATAGGTTGGGATTGAATTATATAATAAGTGTTTTTATTTTTTCGCTACGTGCTCTACGAACGGTATAAATTTTTAATTCAGATACGGCGTCGTCCTACCGTTCCTATTTTCGCCACGGCGCTAGTTGCGCGTTACTTTCGTTATTATCCAGCAGGTAAATCAGATCGATATACATATATGCCTTTGACTTATCGGCCAGGATAGAAAGATATCAAGAGACACGGCAGTGTCTTGTGCCACACGCGAAGCGAGACTTTGTATGTTTACGACGCAATGAGTTGCGAATACCCGAGATTTTGAGATCTTGATAATTATATCAACGATTACGTCACACGGCTGGATCGGCTTTAACATATACATACGTGTGTGCTCAGTGCAGCCAGTGCGTTCTGCGTTCAGCGCGCTCAGTTAACCTAGATAACTTAAAATGGATAGTGACAGATAGTGATAGTGCTATATTGTATTATTGCCGGAAAAGAGGCACATTAAATTTCCCTCACCCAAGGAATAATAACCTCAAGAAAAAAGTGACATATAGTGATCAACATATGTGATGATCATATTGATATGACCGCAAAGAACTAATGTCGAAATTTTTAAGAAAAAAGGTATATATTGACGGCAGAGAGCTATGCTGAGGAGATCTTTAAGAAGGAAGGTGTATCCAAAATCGCACACGTAATACGTAGTATATGCTGTCTTCGAAAAGTTGTAAAAATTAAAGGAAAGTAGAAAGTGATCTGTATCTATATGCATGTGTGACTGACACTAATTTTCTGAAAAATCTATCGTATTTATATGCACGTGTAAAAGGCACTATCGCGTAATAAAGATTTCTCTGAAGTATGTTGATTTATTTTTAACCGACTTCAAAAAAGAAGGTTCTCTATTCGGCGTGTATGTATGTCCACGATTTTCTCTGAAACTACTGGACGGATTTGAATGCGGTTTTCACTGTCCTATAGAGCAAACCTCCAGAAAGATTTCAGTTCATAAAATATCATGTTAGAACATCAGGGTACGAAGCAGTAAAGAAATATGCGATAATAATTACAAGCAACTAACAAATTATTTTTTTTTATATTAATTGAATAAAGCACTAAAAAAATATAAAATAAAAAAATTCTTAAAAATTCTTTAAAAAAACTATAAAAAGTATGAAATAATACTTTTTAGATTTTCTTTAATTTTTTGAAGTCGGCGCTAAATTAATAATACTTTTAAAAATTTTTTTTAATTTTTTAAGTTGGCACCAAATTAATTTAGTAATTATTAATTTAGTGTCGACTTCAAAAAATTGAAAGAAATTCTTAAAAGTATTATTTCAAACTTTTTCAAGTTTTTTTTAAAGACGGTTTTATTTAAAAAATATTTTTTTGTATTTTAACCACGTTTAACTGCAATAATTAAATTATTAATATTAAACCAATTAATAATTTTTAAAATAAACAATTTACCTGACTAATTATTCATTATTTAAAAAATAAATTATTTTCCACTAATTTATTAATTTTCAAATTAGTAATATATATTTTTGACAAGCTGAGTGGACTGGTTTGGCTCGGAGTGGAGAGGAGTAAGAAAAGGATTTTCGAGGGGAGGTGAAGCAAGGGTGGATGAAGTGGGGTGGTGGAGCCTGTGGAAGAGGATCGGAGGAGGTCGGGAAAGTGGAGGAGAGGTCAAGGATAGTGTGATTGAGGAGCAGTGAGGAGAGAAAGTAAGAGAACACCTGAGAGGTTAAGATGTAAAGCAGGAAGATAAAGGGCCCAGGTTACACGATGAGGGAGCTGAGCGAGTTGACAGCATGGAGTTTCGAGCGAGCAATCGATCGACCTGTCGAGAGACAGAGGAATGGTGGCGCGGCAAGTGCGGAACGGAGCGGGGAGTCTTCGCGACGGGTCGAGGGATCGAGCAATCGAACGTCTGGCTTGGCGGCACGAGGCGGACGCATGAGTAAGGCTCGGCGCACGTGTAGTTGAGCAGAAAGTTGCGGAAGGGATAATAAGACGAGGAGAAAGGTAAGCGGTGATTAGTGAAAGGACAGGTTGCGGAAGGATTAAAGGTAAATGTAGAGGTGAAAGAGACAAGCGTGATAGAACAGAGAGAAAAAGAGGAGTGCGGAAGAGAAAGCGGAATAAGGGAGAGGAAAGTAATAACGCACTTGTTACAGATTCCAGGATGGAGCGCGAGGAAAGAACAATAGCAGAGGCGGTCGAAAGGATTGTGGAGGAGAAAGTAAGAAAGATGCTGAGGTCTCCCGAGGGGAAAGAGGACGATAGGAAAAAGAACGAGAGGATGGAGGAGCTGGAGGAGAAAGTAAGGAGCTTGAAGAGAAAGGTAGAAAGAATGGAGCAAAGTGAAGGCAAAAGGAAGAGGAAGGAATACGAGGAGAGTGGGACTGAGAAGAAGAAATGGTGGGCGGGGGTAGGTAAAAGGAACGAAGACGAACTAAGGAAAAGGAATGTAATTTTAAGGGTCGAGAAGGAGAAATGGGGAGGCAAGGAGTCGAATTGGGAGAAAGTGAAGGAGTTATTCGCGGAAAGGCTAAAGGTTAGGGTGACGGTGAGAGAGGTGATTGTGGTGGGGCAGAGAGGAATATGGGTGACCATATTGGTGAAGCTGGGAAACGAAGAAGAGAAGTGGCGGGTGTTGGAGGCGAGAAGAAAGGCAAGGAAAAGCTAGGGGTGAAGATCCATGAGGACAAGTCTGTGGAAAGGAGAGATAGAGAGAGAGAGAGGAGAGAGAGAAGAAAATGGAAGGGAGGATACGCAGGAGTACAGGGAGGTCGGAGGAGGAAGAAATTGCAAGAAGGATGGAGGAGAAACTTCTCATGGCCTCCGATGATGAGGAGAAGGAGGATGGGGGAAAGAGAAACTGGGCTAAATAGGGAAGAGCTGAGACGTGAAAGAGGGAGGCTGAAGGACGGAGACGCGGCAGAAACGGAAAAAGAAGAAGAAGGGTGAAGAGGATTACAGGGAGGGAGGGTAAATATTTGTGAGGTCGGAAATGGCCAGGCATTGGGGAATGAGCATATGTAAGAGGTTTGGGTACGTTCCTTATGGAAAAAACGCCTTGTAAGCCCTACGGGGAAATGCAATAAATACATCATTATTATTTTTGAAAAGTTATTAATTATTTTAACAATAAAGAATTTATTTCTACTAATTACCAATTTGTAAAAAAAATTATTTTATTTTTGCTTAAATATTAATTTTCACGTAACTAGTTCTCTGACAAATGATCAATCTTTTAAGTAATAGGTAATTCTTTTTTGCCTAAATATTAATTTTTATATAATTAGTAATTTTTATGACTAATTACTGATTTGCTAATTCAATAAAAATTTAATTTGTTTTTATTGCTAATTTGTAAATAAATAAAAAATAAAAAATGGAAATTTTTTGCCGATCTCTGCTTAGCACTACAAAATGCATAATATCACTACAAAATTACCTTTTTCAAAAAAAGGTAAAAAAGGCGCCAAGTACACGCAATGTATTTTGTAAATCTAAAAATCTAACCTAAGTGGTAGTAGCTTTATTTCTCCTTAACAAAATTATATCACAAAATTTCTTTTCTACCCCTATTTTATATATAAATTTTTAAAATTTAGTTAATCAGTTCTTGAGTTATAGAAATTTCAGTAAACTTGGTTTCTTTTTTTACAGAAATCGGTAACCCTTTTATTATTAACAATTTTTATTAATTCTATTATATTTCTCAGTCTTTTCTACCCCTATTTCATATATAATTCGTTAAGATTTGGTTGATTAGTTCTGGAGTTATAGAAATTTTGGAAAATTTGGCATATACACACATACACACATCATACATACATACGGACATTTCTTTAATGCAATATTTCGACGTTTTAGAACACTCTGAACATATTGACATTAAAAACTCAAAAAATAATCTTTTCTTTGGTTTCTTCTACCCCTATTTTATATATCTATAATTCTTTTAAATTTGGTTGATTAGAGCCACTTTATAAGCAATCAAAGGTTCATATACGAATTTACGAAAACAAAGCTTCCTCTATGAAGAAGCAAAAATGTATGAAATCTTTAAATTGCGCCAATTACAAAGAGAATATATATATTGCTTTGAAAAATAATTGTTGTGCAACTACTTAAAAAAAAATAAAACTTAAGTGGTACGTATCTTTGTATTCTTATTTAAGTGTTTTTCCATTCCAATCCAAGCTTTAATTCTTTTTAATAAAATTATAATATTACAAAGAATCATTTTAATCACAAAGAATTAAAGAGATAACAGTACAAAATAAAAATATTTTAATTAAAATAAAATAAATAACTTTTTTTTGTAAAAAAACTTGGCGCTACTTTTTTACTCCCGCCGCATACTTTCCTAAATTATGTTCATTGCTTTTTTATTCATTCAAAAATTTGCTACTTTATTAAATTCAATCAAAATTTTAGTACTTTATTAAATTTCGAGGTCTAGCAACGCCAAGTTTTTTTACAAGAAAAATTTATTTATTTTATTTTTCTGGTCCGTCTGCAAATTCAAACCGTCTCTTTGTCTTTTGATATAAATCATTTCGGATATTAAACGCTTGTTTTGTTGCGGCCCCAAATTATTATTAAGTAATATGATTAATAAATATTATTATTTAAAGATATGTATTAAAGATATGTATTAAATAGAGTATTATAATAATGTATTAAACGCGACGGTGAATGTGTCCGCAAGAGTTACGAAAGCCTAGTCAGCAAAACGATGAGTTGCGCGACCGGCCTACATCAATCAAAGCCTCAGCCTTCATCGATCGAGCAACTCAGCAGTAACAAAGGACGAACGAGCCGATAAAAGAGAACAAGAGGAAGAATCGAGAGGGCAATTGGAGTTAGAGGCAGTGACGGACATTTTTTATAAAGAACAATTGTCAGACCGAAGTTATTAAAGTATTATTTTATTCAAGTCAAAAGTGTCGCATATTCCTTCTTGCCTCCCCCGTGGACCAAAATAATCCGAGTGTTCCAAAAAGGGGTACAACAGTTTAAAGACGGTTCTTGGTCTAGTATTTCTACATCCTTCCAATTAAAATTATGATTATATTCCAATCTGTGATCACAGATCAGTTAGCACATAATGACCACTACTATTTCTTTTATATGAGAATCATGTTCTTTAACTCTCGTTTACAGTTGTTTACCCGTCTGACCAACGTAAGATGCCTCATAGTCTCTGCAGTTAATTTTATATACGACTTTCCTATGCGAGAAATTAGGGAGAGCATCTTTATGTACTCTGATACATCCGTTTAATTTATTTAAACTGACATACGAGAGCTTTACTTTCAGATCTCTCGTTATGTTTTTATATTTTTCCGTTAACTTGGGAACATATGGAATCGTGACAATTTTTGACACATGTATTTTCTAATAAATTTGAGCGTTAAAACGGCACGCTTGGCTCTTATTGCCCGCATTAAGTTTAATTTTTTTGACGTAGAACTACGTCTTTCCCGAGGGGGGTGGGGTAACTTCGGGTGCACGACTGCAACGTTTTCTTGCAACGAAAACATGCAACACTAATATTTCTCGAAAAGTATTAAAGGAAAATATACTTTATTATGGTGTTTTTGAAAGCTCTCGATGTGAGCTAAATGTTCCTGCAATTTATTTTGGTGGTTTTTTATAACCGATTTTCTTGACATGGCAATGTATTCAGAATGTTTTAAGGTGTTTCATGCAGTACTTGCAAGTCAAATAGACAACTATTCTTATTAGTGATAAATAAGTATGACTTTTGTCCGTAAAAATCAGCATATAATTAGATTTATTATTTATGACATCTTTAATGTTGTACGACCTCTACGTAATTAAAATATTGAGACGAAAGTCACATCTTTTACTAGAGTTGTGAGCCCTGTGAATATATGTGCAACAGCAGCACGGCAACATTTGCAGTCAGCTGAGTCAGCAGGATGTGGACAGAGCAGGCTCTAGAGGAGTATGCACCCTCATTCGCGAAAACTACTCTTTCTCTATTTGCGACCTCTCTAACTTCGCCCATTCGTCGGTAGAACTAGTCGCGATAACTGTGCCATTTCTGAGTCAGAAACTTTTTATTTGTAACCTATACCGCCACACAAGTCAAGACACTCCGGCTTCTTTTTACGAGGATCTCTTCAATTTTGCTCAGCAATATAAGTTCATCATTCAGACTGGTTTAATAAAAAAAACGGATAAAACTAGAGAAATCATCGCCTCCGCCATCGCAGACTCTGACCTTGCCATCTTAAACAACGGAACTCCTACTTTCATTAACTTCTCTTCTAACGTTAATTCGGTCATAGACCTAACTGTGGTCTCACCAAAAGACGGCGATTTGAGAGGTAGCGACCACCTCCCCATCGTCACTCGCATCAACAGCCCAATAACTCCCAAACTTAACTTCTCTTATAAACTCAAGTTCAATAAGTAACTCAAATAAATTCTATTAAGACGCTCATCTCGCTCTTAAATAAAGAAAAGCCCAAAGTGGAGTCCATAGACGCCAATAATACCTCGAAGGCGTACTCTCAATTAATCCACATCATCAAAATCTGCATTGCATCTGCATCTTAGGGAAAAAAGACATCTCTCCCTCGAGCCTTCCGTCCAAACGCAAGAGATTTCCCGTTCCTTGGTAGAACGAAGAATGCAATGCCGTGGTCAACGAGCGTAAAGCTGCAGCGAAGAATTTTAAAAAACATCTCTCTCAAAAATTTACTTAAGTACAAAAGAGCAGTAGCCGTTGCAAGACGCACTCTGAAGAAACAAAAAGCTCAGAGTTGGAAGGAGCTATGTGGTAAATTCAATATCAAGACTCCAATTCAGCAAGTGTGGCACTTTGTCAAATTTTTCAAAAACCATAATCATGCTACCCGCTCTAATAGCGATACCCGTGAAAAAGAAAAGTTGATCCGAGCTGCCATTGCGAAACTTTGTCCGCCACTGTGTCCTCTTAATGATCCCTCTCTTACGGAAATGCTTAATAAGGATTCCGAAAATCCAGAAAGACTCGCTACGTGGTTGGACAACCCGATTTCAATGGAGGAAATCTACACCGCCCTGAATTCTATAAAAAGGAAAAACTCAGCCTCAGGTCTCGATCAGTTAGACCACCACATTCTATTAGCTCTTTCCGAGTTCCTCTGGGAAAAATTTCGCGAAGTTTTCAACAGCTTTCTACAGTCCGGTTCCTTTCCAGAGGATTGGTGTACGTCCCTGGTCATCTTTATACCCAAATCCGGAGGCAGAGGAGTAAGACCCATTTTGCTCCTCTCCTGCATTCTTAAGGTTATGGACAAATGCCTCTATAATCGTCTAAGATGGCACCTCGAACACAACGACCTACTGGCGGACTCCCAACTTGGCTTTAGAAACGCTAGATCATGTATGGACAGCGTGGTCGCCTTAACCAATAATATCAAAGCAGGCTTTCTCAGAGGTGAATACACATTAGCAGCATTCCTGGATATCGACGGAGTCTTCGATAATGTGCTTCCTCATTTGTTGATCAGCGATCTATACAATATTGGAGTTCCGGCTCGCTTCCGCAAGTTCGTTCTTAATTTCATTGGATGCAGACACATCTTCTACATCCAAGATGGCATCAAAGTCGGCCCTCTTCGCCAGAAAGGGCACGCCGCAAGGCTCAATACGCCCGACGCTATTCAACATATATATTAAAGACATTGTTTTGGACTTCCGTTTCCGGTACTGGTGAGAGTGACAGGCGTGTGTGTGAGCGAGGCCAAATCGGGACAGAAAGGAGGTTCAGAGGAGGTTAGAGAAGGCGAGAGCGAGCAAGCGAGGAAGAGTGGAGGTGAGAGAGTGAGGAGGTGAGAGGGAGGAGAAGTAGAGAAACAGGTAAAAAGAGATAAAGAGAAGGAAAGTGGCAAAGCACAGGTGACGGGTGTGGCACGAACGATAGCTGGAGTAGAGGGGCGACGCGACGCTACAAGAGAGCCGAGACGCGGACGGCAGCGCAAAGCCGGGTATAGAGTGTAACGTATATAGAGGGAAAAGTGAGCTAAAAAAACAGGTAAAGATGAGCGGAGAGAAAAAAAGGGATTATAAATAAAGTAAAGGAAAGAGGTAGAAGTGGAAGCATGGGATATTTAGACGATTTATGGAAAAAGAAGAGAGATGAATTAGATAAAAGCGGGGGGGAAGAAATTTTTAAGAGAAGCAATAAGACGATAAGGTCTCCTAAATCAGAAACTGAGATAGGTGTGAAGAAGCTGAGGGAGGTAATTAGTGAAATAAGAGAGGAATTTAGGAACATGATAACAAAGCTAGGGGAGGATTTCAAAGAGCAGGGAAGGAGGATAAGAGATGAGATAGAGGAACTGAGAAAAGAATTCAGGGATCAGGAGAAGAGATGGGGAGAGGAGAGGGAAGAACTAAAAAAGAAGAAGGAAAAAATGGAGGAAAAGTTAAAAAAGTTGGATGAGAAAGTAAAAGAGAGAAAGGAGGAGAAAAAGGGGGAGGTACAAAACGGAAGAGAGGAGGTGGAGGAGAGAATGAGAGCGGTGGAGAGAATGTTAGAAAGAAAGGAAAAAAAGGACAGAAGCAGGAATATTGTTATAAGGGGGTTGGAGGCTTAAAGAAGGTGAAAGGAGGGAGGAGGCAGAAAAGTTATTAGAAAGAATAGGGGTTAAAGCGAAGGCAATAGAGGTAAAGAAAATAGGAAGGGATGCAGAAAGGAGAAGGGAAATGGTATTGCTGAAATTGGAGAACGAAGAACAAAAGTGGGAGGTGATGGAGAAAAAGAAGAATTTGAAAGGTAGAAAGGAAAGAATCACGGAGGATCTGACATGGGAGGAAAGAAGGGTGAACTGGAAATTAAGAGAGATAGCTAGAAGGAGGGAAGGAGGGCGTGGTAATCCATTATCCCATCTCCACCATATGTTTTCTAACCTTATCCTCCCTTTATTAAAACATGGTGGAGATGAGATGATAAAGAGGGAGTATTAAAGGACAACTGTTAAAGGAAATATAAAACGAGAGCGGGAGAGAGAAGAAAGAGGGAAAAGATGTTGGAGGGAGGGGAAAGAGAGGAAATGCGGAGGAAGAAGAGGAGATGAGGATATAGGGGAGGATATAAGAAAAGCAAAGGATGAAGGCAATCTAGAACACGAAGTCGAAGAGGACAAAAAAGGTAAAAAAGAGGAGGAAGAAGAAAACGTAGGAAAAAAGGTCAGAGAGGAGAATAAGGAATATGGGGGGGGGGGAGAGAGAGAGAGAGAGAGAGAGAGAGAGAGAGAGAGAGAGAGAGAGAGAGAGAGAGAGAGACAGAAGGGAAGAGGAGACTTGGAAGTTGGCCTTCTGGAACGTGGCGAGCGTAGCAAACAAGGATAAAGAGTTCTGGGAAGGGATAAAGGAATAGGACGTAGTGAGACATGGTTGGATGATAGGGGATGGGAGAAAATGAAAGAGGAGATTTCAAGCAAATACAGATGGAGAGTGCAGATAGCGACCAGGAAAAGCAAAAAAGGCAGGGCGAGTGGAGGCATGCTATTAAGAATACGGAAAAGGATAGAAGAGGTAAATGAAGAAAGAAGGCTGAAAGAAAAAGAAGGAAAAATTGAATGCAAGATAAGAATAGGAGAAGGGAGAATAGTAAAGATATATATAAATAATGATATAGACAAGAAGCTAAAAGATTTAAAAGATTGGACGGAGGAGGAGGAAAAGGGAGTAAGGACTATAGTCCTATAGGTGGAGACTTTAATGCTAGAACGGGTGAGGAAACAGGATGGGAAAAGAAGGACGAAAGAAGAATAGAAGAAAGAGGGAGAAGATCAAAAGACAAGAAAATAAATAAGGATGGCAGAAAGCTATTGGAATTTATAGAGGAAAGAGGATGGATGATATTAAATGGAAGCATGAAAAGAGATGAAGAAGGTGAATTTACATACACAGAAAGGAGACAGTTATCTATAGATTACGTTATAGAAGAGGAAGAGGTTAGAGAAAAAGTAGAAAGACTGAAAGTAAGAGAAAGAGTAGACTCAGACCAGGGCGGCAGTGTGGTCTAGTCGTAGAGCGCCAGACTTGTAATCTGAGGAACCAAGTTCGAGTCCACTAGAGCCATGTAAACATGGAATGTTTTTCCGAAGCTGCGCCCCTCCGTGCAAGATAAGCTCTTGTGCGGAGCAAACTGGGCTCTGTTTTTCGGAAAGAGACATTTAGCCGTTGGTCCAAAGGGTTAAAGTGAGAGGAGAAAGGGTAGTAGGGTAAAGGTTTGGGTAACGTTCCTTATAAAAACGTCTTGCAAACCCTGCGGGGATAAGCAATAAAGATAGTTTATGACTTTTTTTATTAGTAGACTCAGAGTACTCAGACTATCATCCACTAATAGTCTGTGTGAAAGGTAACCCAAAGGGAAAGCAGAGAAGGAGAGAAGGAGAAAGAATAAGAAGAAGAGGAATATAGAGTGAAAAGAAAAGAACGCAATTTAGAGAGAAACTAGAAATGATAGGAGGAAAAAGAGAGCTACAAGAAGAGATAGAAGAAGGAATATCGAAGATAAGAAAAGTAATAGAGGAGAATGAAAATGAGGATGGGAGAATGGCTAACAAGAACAGAAGAGGGTGGTGGGATGAAGAATGCAGGGAGAGAAAGAAAGAAGTGAGGAGAGAATTAAAAAAATGGAGGAAAGGAAAAGGAGAGGTGGAAAGGTATAGAAAAGGAAGGAGAGAGTACAGAGAAATGTGCAAAAAAAGAAGGAAGAAGAAAGAAGAAAGAGAAAAAGAATAGGATGATACGAGAGATAGGGGAAGCGAGAACGGAAGGAAAGGTATGGGAGTTGATAGGCAGAGTAAGAAAGAGAAGGAGAAGGATAAACGAAGAGATAAAGCTCGAAGGGTGGAAGGAGTACTTTATGGAGTTAATGGATGGGGTGGAGATTAGGGTAGTGAAAGGAGAAGAAAAAAGGGACAGGCAAGAAGAGGAAGAGATAGAACTGGAGGAGGTAAGAAATGTAATAAAGAAATTGAAAACAGGAAAAGCAATAGGCAATAATGGGATACCGAACGAGGCGTGGAAAGGCCTCTAAATTTGGAGGAAAAGAAATGGTGAAATGGATATGGGAAATATGTAAACAGGTATGGAGGGGGGAAGGCTGGCCGGAGCAATGGAAGGAAGGGGAAATAATTCCAATAATAAAAAAAGGAGAAAGGCGAGAGGTGAAGGACTACAGAGGAATAACAATTGTGTCTTCGAGTGAGTCCCGATTGCGCACATTACAAATCGGACACAGCAATATTTCCCGATCGGACACGGTGTCGATTGCACACGGTGCCGATCGGACACGGTGTCGATTGCACACGGTGCCGATCGGACACGGTGTCGATTGCACAC
>NW_020227220.1:63690-74177 GCF_003070985.1 Temnothorax curvispinosus
GTGTCCGATCGGCACCGTGTGCAATCGACACCGTGTCCGATCGGGAAATATTGTCGTGTCCGATTTGTAATGTGCGCAATCGGGACAATCCCGTGTCTTCGATGTACAAGATATATGCAGCAATACTAGCAGAAAAAATAAGGAAAGAAGTAGAGGCGAAGAACTTGATTCCCGAACATCAAGCAGGATTTAGAAAAGGAATGAGGACGATGGACCAAATATTTGCACTGAACTACTTGGTAAATAGACAACTGGGAAAGGAGAAAGGAAAGATGACAGTAATATACATAGATTTGAAAGCGGCGTTCGACTCAGTGGACAAAGAAGTATTAATTAGGACGATGAGAGAGAGAGGTGTAAGGCAGGGACTAGTAGATAGGGTAAAGGAGGTATTGAGAGAAACGAAGAGTAGGGTAAGAATGGGAAAAGAGAGTGGAGGAACATTCTGGATGGCAAAGGGCGTGAGACAAGGGTGCCCGTTAAGTCCGATAATCTTCAATCTATTAATCGCGGATTTGGAAGACTATATGAAGAAGGGAGGATGGGGAGGTGTGAAACTGAGAGGGGAGAAGATATACACATTAATGTATGCGGATGATGTAGCGTTGATGGCGGAGGAGGAACAGGACATGAGATCGATGATAAGCAGGCTAGAGGGATACCTGGACAGGAAGGGATTAACATTGAGCATAGAGAAAACAAAAGTAATGAGATTCAGAAAGGGTGGAGGAAGGAAGAAAAAGTATGACTGGAGATGGAAAGGAAAAAAATTAGAGAAAGTTAAGGAATTCAAATACGTTGGATATATTAGGTTGGCCAATAAGTCTGTGCGGTTTTTATAAGTATATATTTATACTTATAAAAACCGCACGGACTTATTGGCCAACCTAATACATTAAAGGAAAATGGGAGACAAAAGGCGCACATTAGGGAAAGAAGAAGAAAGGCGGCAAGAGTAATGAGGGAAGTCTGGGGGATAGGGGAAAAATGTGGAAAAAGAATTGGAAAAGAAGGATCTGGTTATACGACACCTTGATATGGACAGTGATGGGATACGGAGCGGAAATATGAGGATGAAAAGAAAGGAAGGAGGTAGAAGGTATACAGGAGAGATACCTCAGATGAGTATTTAAATTAAATTGGAGGACACCAGGGTATATGGTAAGAGATGAAGTGGAGAGAGAGAAGATGAGAGGCAGAGCAAGTAAGAGAGCATGGAAATTAAAAAAAAAACTGGAAGAAGGCAAAAGAGAAAGAATAGCGAGGAAATGCCTGGAAGAAATAAAAGAGAGACGGAAAAAAAGGAAGATAATAGGAAGGTGAGAGCAGGAGAGAAAGAGTTACCTAGAAGAGATTAGGGTGGGAGCTGAAGAAGAAGAGGAATTGAAAGGTGAAACTTTGGAGAATAAAGAGAAATTGAAACAAAAACAAGGATAGAAAAGATCATATGCTCGAAATACAACCGGTGGTATAAGATTATAAGGAAGGACGGGATCCCGGAATACTCGGAGAGAGACTGAGAGAAAGCAAGGTGGAGTAGGATTGCAAGGTTTAGACTCGGTAATGAAGTTAGAGAAAGTCTATATTGGGAAAGAAAGGAGAACAGAAGATGTAGGATGTGTGGGAAGGAAGAGGAAACATGGGAACACATATGGGACGAGTGTACGAGATGGGAGAAGTGGGACGGAGAAGGGTGGCAGAACGTGGTGGGGGATTACTGGGAGAAAAAAGAGAGGGAGAGAAGTGAATGAAAGCAATAGAGAAAATAAAACAAGATGGAGGAAGGAGAATGGGAAAAGAAAAGGGATGACAGTGAAGAGAGTAGGGGTAAATCGGAGAGAAAGAGAGGAGAAAAAAAAGAGAAAAGAAAGGAGAGGGGAGAAAGGCAGAAGGCCAAAGAGGACCGCGGAGGACGAGATAACGAGAAGGTTGAAGGAGAGTCTGTTAATGGATGCGGATGAAGACGAAGACGATAGGAAAAAGCTGAAGAAGGGAGAGTAAGAGAAATGTATGATAGAAGGGAGAGAGGAAGGGTGATAGAGAGAGAAGCGTTAAGGAAGAGAGAGGGAAGAGGGAAAAGGAAATAAGATAGAAGGATTAATACAGTTATTTTTCAGAGTGCGGAATTGAGGAAAGCTGAAGAAAATAGACAGAAGGGTGCCGGATGGAAAACGAAGGGAAGGAAAATGAGGTCGCTATGGCCAGGACAGGATAGGAAGCACGAGCTATGTACAGGGTTAGGTACGTCCCTTCAAAATGCCAATGTTCGTATGTTTTCGCAAATTTTAAGATTTTGTCTAGTGTGAAACTGTACAGGGTTGGGTACGTCCCTAAGGTAAAAAAACGCCCTTTAAGACCCCTTTGGGGTAAATAAAGTAACCATTATCTATCTATCTATTAAAGACATTGTCCGACTGATCAACAAGGATTGCAAAATACTTCTATACGCGGATGACATAGTTGTATATTCCACCAATAAAAACCTATCCAGGGCCATTCTAACCATTAATGAATCTATATAAAAAATCACGGATTTGTTTAAAAAACAAAGGCCTCTTCCTCTCCGCTAATAAATCACAGGCAATGATTTTCACACGTAAGCAAAAAATGCCTTTTTTGTGCCGGACCTAACCATCAATGGCATATCGTTACAATACAGCGAAATGGTGAAATTTTTGGGCATCATGATCGAATCCAACTGAGCGGTAAACCTTACTTCAATTACGTTATCAGCAGGTGTAGAAGAGCTCTCAGCGTTTTGAAGGCCCTGGCAGGAATATCCACCATATGGTGGGTCGCACACCCACAGCAATTAATGACAATCTACAGAGGCATTATTCGCAGCAATATTGACTACAGATGCCAAGTCTTCCAACTTTGCGGCAACCTTAGCACTTTTGAGCAGCTGCAGCGTATTCAGTACAAGGCCATTCAAACGGCGTATGGCTATAGCCTACCCCCATTCTTATTAGACGAAGCCAAAGAACCCTCATTACAGTTCAGATTCAAGTACCTCACCTCCAAATTAGTCATCAAGAACATCAGCCAAGAATTCAGCCCGGTTACCACCAGTCTGGACGATCTAATTACAGCCACCAGACATCCCATTCGCCATGAAAAAGCCTGTAAATACATGCCCCTTTATAAACATTACCAATCCATTTTAAGCAAAACCGAAAAAATCTATTGCTCCACTTTCCTCCCTGTTTTCAACCATAGCTTTAACTCATTAATCCATATTATTCACTACACACCTATCCATTTTCACTCTGACATCCAAAACGTTAATTCTATTTTCCTTGAAAGCACTCAGGACCTGAGGAGAAATGCTGTCTCGTTTTACACTGACGGTTCCAAAGACGAGTCAGGCTTTGTGGGCGCCGGCGTATACTCTCCAGACTTGGACTTTCAACTGAGGCATAAATTGCCAACCGAAGTTACCATCTTTTCGGCTGAGGCTTGGGCCATCCTCCAAGCACTTATAGTTATCTGGCAAATGGACCTTGAAAAAGCTGTAATATTCTCAGACTTCAAAAGCGTCTTGGAAAACATATGCTCGAACGCAGCCAACCAGCAAAATTACATCATACCTCGAATTAAAGATCAGCTTTTTTTCCAAAAATATAAACCTCTAGTTGGCCTGGATTTCTTCCCATCGAGGCATCACGGGGAATGAAATCGCAGACAAGACAGCCAAAGAAGCCTCTAGAAGGGGTAAAGTTTTTGACTTCAGAATACCGCACAGTGATTACTACTCGATTTTTAAATGCAAATTACGTGCGCAAACTAGCGAGTACCTCCGATGCCGCGGTTCTTAAAAAAGGCGTCTATTTTTATAATTACTTTCATTCGGGATAAGATCGCCCATGGTTTTATAAAAAGCCATTTAAAAAAAAGGAAATAGTCTTAGCCAACAGATTGTGTAGCGGGCACTATAATTTGAATCATTGCCTAGCCAGGAAAAACATTATAGACTCGGGAGCTTGCCCTTGTGGCTACCCCATTTAAGACATCAACCATGTAGTTTTTGACTGCAAATTATTTTCCGAGAAAACCTCTTATTTACTTAAATATATTAAAAAAACTTTTCCTCACCCTCCCAAAGACATTCTTTTTCACTTGAGTAACCCTTCTCATCAATTCATTCGCCTTCTTGCAACTTGCAAATCCATGGACCTTCAACTTTAGTTTCCCTCTCTGGCGGGAACGAGAACCGGCAGCGCTAATCAAATACCATTCCCGGCCGCGGCGCGCCACGGTGCTCACGTCGACCATCACTCGACGCACCATCTAGTATCGACGCCTACTACGGCCTACAACAGTTGCAAGACACGCCGTTGCGGCTCACATGACGGGATTCGAACGTGGACTGTTCGAGTGAGCGGACGTGTCATCATCTCTGCGTGTTCGAGCGTTTTGCGTGCTTGTCGGATCAAACTAGTTTTCGGTTAAGTCGCGTGAATCATTTTATCCACCGTCAGATCGCGTAATTATAATTATATACGAGCTATAAGCCCCCTTGATAGCTCTACGACATAATTTATTACCGTGAAGTGTGGTTATCTCAGCCCGGTCAGGCAACCTCTTTCTCTGGATAGTGGTGTTGCGGAAATAATGCGAGGGGCTTCGGCCTCTCGCACTGGTGTAAAAGGGGGGGAGCATCCTGGGATTCCTCCCCATCCTGATAATAGTCGTGCAACATCCGTTCACATTTCAGCCCCATTAACACAATACGAAAGTTTTGTGTCTCAACATGCGAGCGAAAATTCAATCCCGCACAGAATAACTCCACACTCTCGCGTGTCTGTGTCGGACATTCTCAAAATCAGCGATAAATATCTAAATAACAAAAAAGAGAGTCCGCGAGACAATCCCCTCCCAATGGACGAGGACGAGAGTGACGAATATATGGACACGATGCCGGCGAACGGCAAGGATATGTCCTTGACGCCTGCTGTAAACGATTCAAATAACACCACCCTCCCCCCATAGTAGGCAACGATCGAAAGAAGACTTCGCCATCCTCGGACTCGGATGTGCCCAACAACTCAGGTAACACCCCCAAAATTAGCAAAAAAGAGTCGAACAATCGCGCGCCGCAGGAAGGCGCACTCGCTCTATTGCCCAGTGAGTCGACATTTAAATATTCCCACACGGATAAATCGCCATTTTCGGTATTTGTCCAATCCACCAAGAAGGAGGCGACCCCTCCCTACACTCCCTTAATGTCAGCAGGCTAATTGCACAATTTGCGTACAAAGATGTAATCGAAGTCCGTAAAACCGGCCGACGTAGAGTCACGATAGACTTTCGTTGTCGCGTAGCTGTAAATAATTTAGTTAATAATCCTATACTAAAGGCACATAACATTAAAGCCTATATCCCGTCATTTAAAGTACAAAGAATAGGCATAATCAAAGACGTGCCCAAGGAATTTGCAACGGATTCGTTGGCAGAATACATTGAGTCACCCGTTAAGATACAAAGCATCGATCGGTTAAATCGTCGCGTCAAAGTAGGCGAAAAATTTCAGTTTCTTCCATCTCGCACGCTAAGAATCAAGTTCGCGGGTCAAGCTCTCCCGAACTCGGTTAGCTTGTTTAAGGTTAAATATAAGGTATATCCATTTATACCTAAAACACGTATATGTTACTCATGCTTTAGAGCTGGTCACATCGGTAGCCAATGCAAATGAAGTCCCCGATGCTTATTCTATGGCAAAGATAAGCATGACAAGGATGAAGAGTGCCCCCACAAGGACAACCCACCCAAACTGTGGCGGCAATCACCGAGCCACATCGGTGGACTGCCCAATAATTCTACAACATAAGCAAATCAACGCTTTGGCCGCTACGAAAAATGTATCATATATTGAGGCTAGAAGAAAGGTTAAAGGCAATAAACTGTCCGATGATCCAAGGTTTGACTTTGTCAATTTTCCGAGTACAAGTACTTGAAACACAATGGCAAGTTTCTCTATCGGTAGTAATAATATGCCGCCGCTTCAGAATAGGTTTGGTCTTTTATCTAAAGATGTAGCCACATATTCAGATCATGATTGCACAGAAAACCCTATTTACGCTAATATAGCGGCTAGACCCTCTCATCCGCGCACATCTCCTCCGAGAGGTGCCATCACTAAATCGACTAGCGCACGTAACGACTTCAATCGTATCCTATCTACAATTCTCAGCTCAGCATTACGAAGCGCTGTTTTATCCCAACGGCAGAATATCGAACGGCTCAACTCCCTCTCCCACTCTGGCTTCTACTCCGAAATCATCAGACACGGATGCTGATGACAGAGCTCCTTCTACATCTACGACCAATAGAGACTATGCACCCAACTTTTCATTTATAATACACCCTCTCCTACAAGAAGTCGAAGAATTTCTTAAGAACCAACTAGCTAACCTTTTCCACTTTTTCAGCCTTCAAGAACCTGTCAATCAACAATCGACTCAGCATACCACTCCTAATCTTAGCGGTGACATCTGTCACGTTCCCGTCGCAAGGGCATAACTCCTCACTGGTAAAAATCAAAATCCTGCAATGGAATTTTAGAGGAATACAAAGTAAACTGCCAGACCTGCAACTATTGGCAGAAAAATATAATATCTTCTGTATACAAGAAACTCTCCTTTCGGAGGTGAGTAGAATAAGCGTTAGAGGCTTCTATGCTCTAAGGTATGATATTGTGAACCCGGGACTATGCGGCATTTGCTTCCTTCTAAGATCAAATATCAAAGCAACCTCTGTACAGCTACCCTTTATACTACATCATTCTATTAAGGCGGCTGCCATTACTCTATTGTTCCAAGACAGCGAGTTACTCGTGCTCAATGTTTACAGACACTCCAACAACGACACCCCAGCACACGCACTTAATGATATATTTAACTTTGCATCCGGTTACAAATATGCACTCATAGTGGGAGATCTAAATGCGCATCACCGCCTTTGTGGCTGTGCACGCAATGACAACATTGGCAACCGACTGGCATCTCGCATCGAGTCGCACAACTATCTCATACTCAACGACTTTACAAGTACGCGCTTTAATCCAAATACCAACAGCGGCTCCATCATCGACCTCGCCCTCGCGTCTTTGGACCTTGCTGGCGTCTGCTGTTTGCGCACTCTGGACGATCCCATGGCCAACGATCATTATCCAATCGAAACTATTATCAACGGAACAGCGGCCAAAGTCAAGCGTTTTGCATATAAACTAAAACTAAGCGACATTCAACTCTGCGAACTCAGCATCAAATTGGAGAAAAGTCAGGAATCTTCCATCATAAGGAATCTTCCGATAACGAACTGGAGGACTATGAGAACGTGGTAGACTACATAAAAAAAACGGCTACAGAAATACTTCGTGAGCAAGGTAAAGACGGCAAAGTTGGTTCCAGAAACGTCGCTTATAAGGGTACTTCTGCCCCATGGTGGAACACGAAGTGCACTGAGACAGTTAAAGAACGCAAAACGGCTTTGGAGGTTTTTAAGCGGGATCCTTCCAGAGATACCTATCTAGCGCTTAAACGTCAAAATAGAGAATGCAGGCGTATCCTTTCCAAGCAGAAAAGGAATGGATGGCGCTTCTTCTGCACGAACTTTAGCTCTAAAACTGCTACCTCAGAAATATGGCAACTGGTTAGAGCCTTCAAAAACAAAGACAAATGCGCCTTTACGGACCACAAAATCCTCGAGTCCTCGCAACAGGCAGCGGTCAACAAATTATGCCCACCTTCCTGCTCTCCACCACTAGCTCCTTCACTGCGTGACATGCAAAGGGAAGATGAAACTTTGCCAAACATACAGTTATGGATGGATCAAATTTTCTCCATGAACAAGCTCAAATCGGCTCTGGCATCTACTAAGGCGTCTTCATCCCCGGGTTTGGATCAGGTAAACTACGCAATTATAAAAGCTCTTCCTGAAAGCTTCAAAGCTCACTTATTGGACATCTTCAACAAAATTATTGCAAAGGGCACTTTCCTGGACAGTTGGAGGAAATCGCTAGTAGTATTAATTCCCAAACCGAACTCGAATGGCGTTCGCCCAATCTTATTGTTGTCCTGCTTACTTAAAACACTGGAAAAATGTGTTTATAATAGACTACGTTGGCATCTCAAAGCCAATGATATATTTTCAGAATCTCAATTTGGCTTCCGCAGCTTTAGATCGTGTGCGACAGCCTGGAAATACTTTCAAATGTCATCCATCTTGGACTTATTAATGGCAAATTCACCGTTTGTGTGTTACTGGACATCGCGGGAGCATTCGACAACGTTAGGCCGGAAATATTGGAAGAGGACCTCAAGGAAGCTGGCGTTTCGGCGGGCATACGCTGCTTTATAAGTAACTTGCTGCGTAACAAGAAAATCTTTTTCTCTCGTGAAGGCAATATACAGGGCCCTTGTAACACCCACCAGGGTGCCCCACAGGGATCCATACTTAGTCCTCCGCTCTTTGGCCTCTATGTCAAAAACTCTAAACGGCAGCTAAGTCCAGGAGTGTACTCCCTGGAATATGCAGATGACATAGTTGTTTATACCACCCACAAGTCTATTGAAGAAGCGTATCGGCTGATAGAGGCCTCCTTAGAGGCACTGAATCGCTATCTGCGCGCTAAAGGCCTTGATCTGGCCCCCGCCAAGTCGCGCTGTATGGTGTTTACGCGAAAAAGAGTATATCGTCTTCCTAAACCCAATATAATGATAGATGGCATCGCCGTACCAATGGCAAGCGAACATAGGTTCCTAGGTGTTATCATAGACAATAAGATGAGCGGAAAGGCTCATATAAAGTATCTACTTAACGAGGGTAAAAGAATTTCTGGAATACTAACGGTTTTAGCGGGCATCAAATGGAGGGGCCACCCGCAACTATTACTTTCGCTGTATCGCGCAGTCTTTAGAGGCGCCATAGAATATGGCTGTATCGTCTTTAAATATATAGGCAATAAGCAGCTCTTCCTTGCCATCCAACGCCTACAATGGAAGCTACTAAGATGTGCTATGGGCTACCGCATGTCTACGCCTATAAATGTGATCCTAGATGAGACTAAAGAGCCTCCACTATGTTATCGTTTCGCATACCTTATTCATAATTATTTGGTCAAAAGCTTCTCTTGCAGCTTTAACCCAGTTATAGCAAGCCTGGAAAACGTACAGTTCAGCACAATCGGCGCTGTTAAGAGAGCCAAAGCATACCGTATGATCCCACTTTTTAGATCTTTCCTTGCAGTTAAAAACATACGAGGAGTTATGCATCGCTCAGTTGCACTTCCCTATTTTACTTATCCTTTTTTTTTCACTCATTAATCAACCTAAATTATTACAGTTCTCTCACCCGAGCATTGACTCTATCTCCGCGCACGAAGCAAACGCATTTTAAAGAATAATTTGCGGAATACACGCTTGGATCAACCACTTTCTACACTGACGGTTCTAAGATTGACTCTTCAAGAGCGGTAGGCGCCAGTGTTTACTCACCAGACTTACCTATTGAAATCCGTTGCAGGCTCCCTCCCGATGCTTCCACCTTTTCGGCGGAGGCCTGGGCAATTTATGAAGCTCTCTTTGTCATTTATCAACTCCAACTCCAAATTCAGCTATCATATTTTCTGATTGTAAAAGCATTCTACAGACAATCACTTCGCACAACATCACACATAATAATTACATTATTACACTCATTCGCAATATGTACAGCAGAGCAGTCGCTGCGGGTTCTAGGATAGTGGTAGCGTAGATCCCGTCACACAAGGGAATCATAGGTAACGAGAGAGCGGACTCTCTGGCTAAGAAGGCCATCACAACAGGCAGAAAATCCAACTTCAAGGTACCATACACGGATCTTTATCACAGATCTAAAACCATTATAAATAACAAGTACAGAGCTTATTTGGAAAACGCGGCTTACACTAAAGGAAGCTTTCACTACTCCCACTATCATAATGATAATGTCAAGCCTTGGTACTATCGGTTAATGCTCAGTAGAGCACAAATAGTAACTATTAACCGCCTTCGCAGTGGTCATTACAACCTGAACCTTAGTCTGTATCGTAAAAATATTGTCGATTCATCAGGTTGTCCTTGTGGGGATCAAGATAGGATAGGGATCAAGATGCAAATCATATAATCTTCAGATGAGAATTAATTCGGGTCAAACCCCCCCCCTGTATAGGTATCTCCGGGAAAGTTTCCAACCCATTCTATGGACATATTCCCCCTTATCAAGAACCCGACTCCTAAGTTATGTCGCTTGCTTCTTTCTTATTTTAATTCCTGTGAACTCTACATTTAAATTTCCAGCCTTGCCCACTCACCCCCCCCCTCAAAGAGCAATCATGGCTTACGCCATCTGCTGGGTATATACTTCGTCGAATTGAATAATGGCCGACACTATCCGTGAAGGAATCGTGGGCCATAAATCAGAAGAAGAAGAAGAAGAAGAAGAAGAAGAAGAAGAAGAAGAAGAAG
>NW_020227220.1:74187-97509 GCF_003070985.1 Temnothorax curvispinosus
AGAAGAAGAAGAAGAAGAAGAAGAAGAAGAAGAAGAAGAAGAAGAAGTTTTCGTCGTCGCGATCTACATAACCTGTACGTACAAGCGATACAAGTGTGAAATATGAGCTGGAGCGAGCAGCCTCGACGTAAGGGACGTCCAACCGGGCTAACTACATTTGACCTACATGCATGAACCACCTTAATACGTCGAATATTTCTCGAAAAGTAATAAAGGAAAATACCTATACTTTATTATAGTGTTTTTGAAAGCTCTCAATGTGAGTTAAATGCTTCTGCAATTTATTTGGGCTGTTTTTTATAACCAATTTTCTTGATATGCCAATGTGTTCAGAATGTTCTAAAACGCTGAGATTCGATTCCAAAATTCTAATTTTTTGAGGATGACGATGGGTTTAATTTTTTTTAAGTTTAGCTTTGTTTTTTGAAAAAATTTTAGTACTGGTTTCATTAAAATTGGTTTATAACAAAAAAACTACTCATTTATTTTATTAACCGATTTTCTGAAGTATATATTAAAATTTCAATGAATCGGAGACCTCATTTAGGTATCTTTTCTTTTTTTTCTAAAGTCTCCAAAGTCTTCAAAAAAGGTTACCGATTTCTATCGAAATCTCCGTAATTGCTCTAATTTCCGTAAATTTTGTGATTGTTAAGTATATTATGCGGTTGAATGCCTCAGGCATACTCGCGGCGCAATCCGTCCCTGTTGCCTTGTCGAAGCTATGCGATCACGTGATGGGGCCCGAGCTCCCCTCCCCGAATCCGCTCAGAAGCTCGCTACGAGTCAAGCAAGCAGCACGTGAAGCGCGGCCAGCACAGGCCTAACGACTTTTCCGTTATTGTTAGTAGTGTTGTCGAAGAGCAATAAAGTATAATTAAACTAAAAGACTCATTGTCTTGACCACGCCGTTCCCGAGAAGAACACCGGAGAGCAACGCGTGGAAGGAGCTCAAGCCAACCATTCTCTTTCAACAAAAATTAGAAAGAGAGGGAAAGAGTTCTCTAACAGTGATATTAAGCTGAAATTTGTTTTTATGGATAGAGTGTCATTAAAGGAAGGTTGGTATTGAATTTGGCGTCAATCGCTGAAGGGGTTACCGATTCATGTTAAAAAAAATGTAAAGTTATACATGTAATCTTATATAGAATATCATTAAAAAAAGGTTGGCATTTACTTTGGCGAGAATCGGGGAAAGGATTACCGATTTCTGCAAGAAATTTATACTTAACACTGGAAGGATCTCGTATTGACATGAATTTGTCGTCGATCCGGGGATACCGATTTATAAATAGAGTATAAGTTATACATGTATTGAGAATTTTTTCTTACGAGAAGGATTCCCATTTGGTGCATGTTGCCGCGTAGCGGCAGTGCGCGTTACTAGCGTTCAAACAAATTACAAATTTTTACGAAAATTTACAACTATCTGCTAACGTTTGATTTGGGAGTGAAAATTTGACTTTGAGACAAAATGAGAATAAATATAGCTCAGACTTTCAAGTTCTTTCAAGTTCAGACAAGTTGTAGAATGTTGTTTTTACTCGTAACAAGTTGTAGCTCTACTTGGTTCTATTTTCAGTTTGTCTGCAAGAATTGTCAAAGCAAGTAGGTTTTGTAGAAAGTTGTACTTTCTACAATAAATTTCAATAATTTGCGACGGGAGCTAGGCAAGAAATTCGTGATTTCTTGTAGAATCATTTAGTATCTATAAAAAATTATGAGAAACTACGCTCTAATTAGTTTTGACTTTTCTTTCAAGTTCAACGAAGTTGTAGATTATTGTTGTAATTCGTAGAAAGTTGCAGTTTTAACAAAAGATTACAAGAAAGTATGCCTATAGAGTATTTTCCACAATTGGTTTGAACCGATAGAAAGTACGACTTTAAAAAAAAAACTATTACTTTTGACAATTCTTACGGACTCGAGTCCGTAAGAGTTGTCAAAAGTAATAATATTTCTTAAAAAGTCGTACTTTCTATGCTAAATTACAACTGTGAATGCCCTCAGGTAGTGAATTTTTGGTGGAGATTAGTAACTGTAAAAATTCATAATTTGTGGTACAATCTTGTAGTATTTATGAAAAGTTACGAGAAACTACGCTCTAATTAGTTTACTTTTCTTTCAAGTTCAACAGAATTGTAGATTATTGTTGTAATTCGTAGAAAGCTACAGTTTTAAACTTTACACTAAAGATTACAAAAAAGTCTGTCGAGTATTTTTCACAATCAGTCCAAGTCCGTAAGAGCTGTCAAAAGTAATAGTTTTCCTTAGAAATTTATATTTTCTATGCTAAATTACAACTGTGAATGCCTCCAAGTAGTCAATTTTGGTGGAGACTAGTAACTGTAAAAATTTATAATTTGTAATACAATCTTGTAGTATTTATGAGGAGTTACGAAAAACTACATCCTGGTTAGCTCTCTTAAGTTCAATAAAGTTTTAGAACGTTGCTGTGAGTTGTAAAAAGTTGTAACTTTTATACGAATATCTTGCCTTACTTGTTTCTATTTTTGGTCAAAGTCAGAAACAGTTGTTAAAAGTCGTACTTTTTTTAGAAACTTGTAATTTCTATGAAAAGTTACAACAAATGATTCCGTCCATCTTTTCGTTTACCATTTTTGTCCGAATTATGTCGTAGAAACTAGTAGTTTAGCATAGATACTTATAATTTAAATGAGTAACTGCAAACTAACTATTTTTTTCTCGTAGAAGGTTATAGCTCATTTTAGATAATTGTATAAATTTTCTACGAGAAAACTACAACTTGTTAAAATATGAGTGAGTTGTAAATTTCGGATACTTTATTGCAGACAGTCATAATTTGTTTTCGGAATAACATACTTTCTCATAGATTTCCGCCAGGGATAATTAAAACGATATATAGATATATATTTCGCTTCTTACTTTAATTAGATCATATTATGCTATCATAGATCGTATATTGGAGATAGCGGACTTAGTGCGATCTGAAAGAAATTGCAATCAAACAACTCAATTATGTTCTGCATTTATATTGCCGTTATGTGGACGATGTAGGATTCTCCGCATGATGAAATTGAATAATACTCTGGAGATTTTCAACTCTTTGCACAAAGGGTTGCAATTTACGTGTGAGATCGGACATGGTGAAAGGCTTAATTTTTTAGATGTTACAATTATTGTAGAGGATAACAGAATCATTTTCGATCACTTCCATAAACCTACTTTTTCTGGAAGATACCTAAATTTTAGTTCTAACCACCCACTATGCTATAAAAGAGGCGTAATATACGGTCTGACAGATAAAATTATTTTGTTGTCCCACCTACAGTTCCATAAAAAGAATTTAAAAAGAGAAATTAACACACTATTAGACAATAGATATCCGCTTAGTTTCATATTTTCCACTATCTAGAACAGGATTAAACATCTTTCATCTCTTAACAATATTCAAGTATACAAGACCACCACAATAGTGATATTAAGATACTTAACTTTACCATCCCTGATATTAATTCTATTTCTGAAAGTTTTACAACGTTGGCCATAAAACTTAAGTACCGTTCTGCGTTCACGATTCCGTTTAAACTAAACAATTTTATAAAAACTGAGAAAGATACATGTGTGCGTGCGTGCGTGCGCGTGCGCGTGCGCGTGCACGTGCGCGCGTGTGTGTGTGTGTATATAACATTATAACTGGAGGGAGCTGATACCGAGAAGATCTTTATAAGAAGGAAGGTGCATTCAAAAATCACACACGTATGCATATGCTGTCTTGTAAATGTCATAAATTGCTGTCTTGTAAAAGTTGAAGAGAACGAAAAAGTGATCTGTAGCGCAATTCGTATAGTAGGCAAGTTAAAATATTAATTGAATCGAGTCCATTATATTATGATAGACGTTGATTTTATATCTTTTATGATCTATGGTGTCTGGAAATATTAATTATTCACGAAAGCAATAACAACAAAATAAATTTTGGTAAATTTTATATTTGTATTCAACAATCTCTAACATTTTAAAAAATAATTAAATTAAATATGTTCTTCTTAAAAAAGATTAGATTTTAAAAGAATTAATTAATATTTAATTTAAATATATCATAATAAAAATTATAATAGCAAAGTTTTTGGAAGTGGTGGACAAACGAGTTTATATTTTTAATATAACATTAACATAATTATTTTTTAAACCACCTTTAATTGCATTAATTAAATTACTTATATTTAACTATTAATATAAGTAAACTAATTATTTTTTATTGAACAAAATTATAATTATTTTTCACTAATTATTAATTTTCAAATAAGTAGTAATTTATTTTTGACAAACTATTTGTTCACGATAACAATCGAAATTCCGTTCGCTAGAAAGAAATTGTTGGGCGCCGTCTCTCTGTCAACGGCTCTGACGTCAGCGCGTGAGATCTCGATCGAAGACACGGGCTTGCCACGGAGCGTCGCCCAATAATCCCTCAATTTATGCGAACTCACAAGAGTCATGCGCACGCGTTTCCGCGCTTTCGTTCACCACGCAACGCGGATCAATCGCGGATCGATACGATTCGTCTCCTTTGACGCGCCCTGCTCATATCTCGCTATGGACTATTGACAAATTCCGTTTTTATTATTGAAAAGTCAATGACATTTCAACGGCTTGAGTCTTGTCTCAGTTATTGATTAATTGTGAATTAAGTTATTATATGATATTATTGAAAAGTCGATGACATTTCAACAGCTTGAGTCTTGTTTCGGTTGTCGACTTGTTGAATAATTGCAAATTAATTAAGCTATTAATCTGGGGTCGTAGTAAATTTTTGTTCAAATTCAAGGAAACAAATTTTATCAGAAACGCTTCTATTCTTCACTCTACTCGACTTGGTTTGCTCGCATAATATTTCATCACGTTACCATTTCTATTTCTTTCGCTTGATTAATATTATCCCGCGTAGTTGTTAAGTCGTCAAAGCAATCCTTGGCACAATTGTGAATATAGTATATACTAAATAATTAATCTGAAATAAAACTCTATTGAATTACTGTCAAATAAGGTCCTGGCAAGACTAAACGTAACTCAATATATAATAAAGTCATGACGTCTATGTTTATTTCACCGCCAAAACGAACGACTAGAGCCGGAACAAAAATAATAAAAATAAATAATAAAAAATCGTCAAACGACCAGAGTTTGCAAATGTCGCTCAACGAAACGTTTCCTACATCGTCTGAAAGGGGGGACGCGTTAAGTGGGGACGTGCAGACCGGGCCCATCCTATCACAAACCGCTGAGAGCGAGGGGGTGGAGGGTTCGCCTATCGCTCGGAGCTCGGACACGGCCGTTTTGACACAGTGAGCCATTGGTGCTATCCCTAAAATCATTCGGGGGAAGGAGGGGGTACACCAGTAGGTAGGGAAAGGGGATCGCGTGGAGCGACTCCGACTCTTAACGATAATTCACGTTCGCAATTATTAGAAACAACGTTTAGGACTTTGACGACGAGATTAGACTATTTTGATACGAGATTGGCACGCGTCGAGACACTCAAGAGTAAAATAGATATGTTGTTGCAAAGATTAAATATATCGAATAATATTGTAATCCCACCGCTAAACTCAGGGAGGAGGGGAAGATGCAACGGTGGATAACGAAACGCTTAATCACGTATACAGTAGCGACGAAGAGAATAACGTAGTAGATGTTTAATTAACACTGAGTTGTCAAGGACGTCTGGAACCGGGCAACGAAGTAGCTTGATTGATATAGATAATAAAATTCAGCTGTTGCATCAGAACGCACGTGGGCCACCGCGAGAAAGATCATCAAACTCCCCGGGAGCTTTTGTACCGTATCACCATGAGAGCGGGCGAAAAAAAGCAGTAAACGTGGAACCGTCGAACAGTTTCCAGAATATCGATGAAGATATACAGCCGTCATGTCAGGATGCGCGAGGGTTATCTCGGGAAATATTACTTGGAACCGAGTAACAAAGCAGGCTATTACAGAATGAAGTTATCCCGGTAAACGAGAGAGGTTCATTCAAAAGAGAACTCCGTAGAGTACATTTCGGTGATGAAAATCGGTCAATTTGAACACTCTATCACCAGAATATAACGTGAATCGAATGAGAGTGTTAAATGACGTTCGACATAATTCCCGAAACTCAAATGTAGAACAATTTAATCACCAGATTAGCGGGTATCCATGCGGCACGGTTAAATTAACAATAACGCGATTAACACCTGAAGGCAAATTAGTAAGTGAAGATAACTACGTAACTAACAAAGAATACCGACAAATAATACAAAACAGAAGTGAATTGTCTCGCCGCGAGAATTTAATGTTCAGTTCTCAACCTAGACGCGAAAAACGTCCAGGAACACCTAAAAGAGGGGCCCTATCGTAGCGAAGTAGCGAATTGAGTGACAGTGACGACGACGTACGACTCAATAAACATAGTCGTTCGCGACCCAGAAAGGATAATTATTCGACAAATCGGCGGGAGCGGAAATTCACCCTCGTACGCGCACGATCGAGAATTCAATTCTGTCATGAAAATCGGGCGAATTGTTAGTAACTGGAACATCACTTTCCCTAAAACTGAAAAAGATCCCAAGCAGTTTCTGTTAATTTTAAAAGATCAGCTAAGCGTGAGTGGAATAAACAAAGATTTGTTTGTTCCATGTTTGTCTAATATCTTCGAGGGTCCGTACAGGGCCTGGTATTTATTGAATAAACAACGTTGGCGGTCGTGGAAAGACTTTGCGCGAGCCTTCCGTTTTCAATGAGGAGTAAAGAAGGATGACGGTGCTCTCTTCTTATAGGTGCACAATTTAAAACTCGAAAAGGGTGAAAATCGCGAAGTTTCTTTGTCGGGCCTCATTTTCGAGAGGATGCGGCATCCTCCATCTTTCCGCGAACAACTAAAACAGATTCTGGTAAAGTTTAATCCACGGTTAATCTTCGAAGTCCTCAACTTGCAAATTAACGATTACGATGAGTTCTTGCACTACATAAACGAGCGCAGTTACCTATACCGCAGATCATTCGACACACAAAAGGGATCACGTGATAGAGCCGCTAAAACGGAATTAAAATATTTGCAAGACGATACAGATAAGGACGACATTCAACCAATAGAGGACAAAGACAGTGACGTAACCAATTTGCACGCCATTAAACAAAAGACCAATCGTACCGACAAAAAGAATTCATCGAACAATTCTAAGACTTTAGTCAAACAGAGACTTGAACATAATCTCGCGCGTTTTGGAAAAAAAAGTAAAACATCGACAGTTGATTCTAACTAACAGTCAAAAGAATCGCCTATGAAATTCGTTCCAGATCCGAGTAAAATGCTTTGCTATAATTGTGGCAAAACGGAACACGCTTCACCTTTGTGTACGGCTGATCGACAGATTGTATGCCATGTTTGCCGACACAAAGGCCACATAAATAAAAATTGCCCAACGCGTTCGGGAAATGAGTAGCGCCCACATTAATCAAACCTCAGGTTACTGTTACGGAGGGCATTAATGAGGAAAATAAAATTAAAATTAATATCGAGCAAACTAAGTCATTAGATAAATTAGGCACTCGCGCAGATACAACGATACTAACTCATGTACAGGATAAAAAAAACTGACGAAAATGACTCGTCAATTAAATTAGACGTAATTGTCGAATTAACAGACGAGTCAAAACTGTCGGGCGATGACTTGGACGTAGTTACTTCAGACAAACCCTACAAAGAAATGGTACAGTTGTCAACATTGATAACGGACAAAACACCTGAAACAGCTACTGACATTACTCGAAAGAATGCGTTAGATATTGAGAAATTTAAAGTCTGGAGACCAATCGGTTTGCGACCCCACTTAGTCCATCGTTTGACACAGCGACGAATCTTTCGTGCCAATAACGGTCTGGTCGAGCCGAATAAAGTCATGAGAATGCCGATAGAGAATTTCCATTTTTGGCGAAAAAATTCGCGGAATATTAGACACGAGAAGTGAAAGATCGTACTTAAGTCGAGCAACATATGAACGAGTAAAAAACCTTTAAATTAAAGACTTTTCTTCAGACTCGATATCAAGAAACGGAGTACAATTAGGTGATTAATAAGTCAGTCGTCAAGACTAAAAGGGGCACGTCTTTCGACATCAATGTGGGTGATGTTTAGCGTCCTCCCAAACCTGTCAAATGAATTAATCTTCGAGATAGATTTTTGGATGTCATTTAAAGTTAAAATCAATCCAACGACAGGAACTTAAACATTAGAGGGGAGTAAATATTCCAATGTCACAACGTTACGTTACACGAGCGGAATTAAGAACCTTGACGGTTGACGAAACGAATAAATTAAAAAACTTTCTCGACTCTAATTCACGAGGTTTGATACAGAATCTACTGGAATGACTGACTTAACTAAATACGTCATTGAACTAAACGACCTTACTCCACATCGACAGAAACCTTATCGACGAAACGAGGTTGTCCGTGAATTTATTAATAAAAAAGTCGATCGGTTACTGAAAAAAGGGATACGTAACTTGTGCGTGTTCGTGCGCGTGCGCGCGCGCGCGTGTATACCCCTTACAAAAAAGTATTACTAGCTGGTTAGTAATAAATACTTATTTTGTGTATTAATAATACTAAAATTAAGTATTTATTAGTACTTGAAACACTGTGATCCAAGTATTGCATAGTATTTTATTACTGGTCAGTAATTTATGAAAGTAGTATTTAATACAGGACGAGTATTGAATACTTAGTATTAAATTTCTGATGAGAAAGCATTTAATACTAGGTGAAAAATACTTGTGTAATAAATACTTGTGTTAAATTACTGATGAGTATTTCAATGTTAGTATAATACTGAAGTACTGAACCAAGGATTCCATGTGTAATAAATCACTGGCCAGTATTTTAATATTAATACTCAAGTACTGAACTGAATATTCCATGTGAAATTAATCACTGACCAGTACTACAATTTGTATAGAAACATTATAATGAGTAATTCCTGATAATATTAAGGAAAAGAGATAAAAGTAAGGCACAAATACATTTTATATGAAGGTCTGTACTAATTCGTCGTGATAAAAGTGTACAAGTTTTGAAATAGTACTGAGGATATCATTTTATAATATCCAATTCAAAATTTTATTACTCTTTTTAAACTGAATTTATTTCTTAAGATAATTTTTGAAAAATTATATATTTGCGCTGGTTATGACACATGTAGACTATATATAACACTTACATCAAATTAAGAAGTAGTCTACCACGTAAGGCAGTTGGCTCACGACCCAGAGGTCCCGATTCAATCCCACCAAGGTAAGTGTGTTTTTCAAATACGAGAAAATATTTATAATTATAAACTGCATCTTAAGAAACAAATTTAGTTATAAAATAGTAATAAAATTTTGAAAAAAAAAATTTTTTTTTATGCCGGGTAAATATCGGAAATCGAAATATCGGTGAGTAATTCAATACTAAGCACCAGTAGTTCTGTGTAGTATTAATCACTACCTATAATATTAATCACTACCAGTATTTTCCCAGTATTTCCCAAATAAATATTGACAGTATTAAATCACTGAGATTTTAAGTATTTAGTCAGTAATACTTTTCTGTAAGGGTGTGTGTGTGTGTGTGTGTGTCAGCAGAGATAAGGACCCCACAGTTCGTCACTCCCGCAGTATTTTATGACTCCAAACCCTATCCCCATGTCTCATCGATGGCAATGTCAACGACTATTATCACATTGCGGACTTTGGTCGGTTCCAAGTGGGCAATGTCGAAAATTAACAGGTTAGCCTTATGTAGACAGGGGAGGGGCTCCGTTTCCACGCGAGACGAGTTGCCACATGAGTTTACAACTTTCCACGCATGGAAAGTCCACGCATGTACTTTGCAAGGCACACTATGTGTTTAGTTTAACGGTAGTGGAGCCTCCCGCAGGGGGGGGGGAAACCTACTGCCTCCACGCATACACTTTCCACGTGAAACCCCAAATAGCACATATTAGTTTCATATACGTTTTTTGAACGTATACATAGTTTCATAACCGTAAAGAACCATTAAGAAGCATTTGAACAAAAATGTTGGAACAAAACCATGATTTAAGAAACGTATTTTTTAGCCTTTGTTAAAACATTTAAATTTATATTGCACTAATTATTAAATTTATATTGCACAAAATAAATCATTTTATCCATGCACATATAACCGCTTATTTACTTAAATTAATTTCGTTCTACCGGTCTTAATCTATTTGTCATCGGACAAATCTGAGCTTAGAAAACTTCCAACAGTTGCAAAATAAACGTTCTGCTGAACGTGGCCATTGAAAAAACATTTATACGTATGTTCCGTTTTGAAGAACTTCCTGAACTGGTGCACAGTAATGCAATTAAGTTAGAGTAAAACAAATATGTGCACCAGTTCAAGAATTTCTTCTCGAAAAAGAATAGACGTCATAGATGGTATATGCATAAAGCTTATTCTAGAACATTCTCACGCATGTCTTAAAGATGTCATAAACATGTTCAAAAGACGTGAAAAGTAGGAATTTTAAATATCTTTATATCTAAAATGTCTTTATCATTAAAACAAAACGTTTCTATAATAGTTTTTTAAACGTTATTTTATCGGAAAGAAACGTTCCATCGAACGTTTTTTGAATAAACATTTTTACTCATAAGCAACGTTTCTAGAAATCGGTTATGAAACGTTTCGGAAAAGCACTCATAATACATTTCTGAAACGTGTATGTGCTACCTGGGACGAGGTACCACATGGGTTTAGAACTTTCCACACATGAAAAGTTCACGCTTGTACTTTGCAAGATACACTATGTGTCTAGTTTAACGGCAGTGGAACCCCTCGCAGGGGAGCAGAACCTATACTGCCTTCACACATACACTTTCCACTTGAGACGAGTTGCCACATGGGTTTACAACTTTTTACGCGTGGAAAGTTCATACATGTATTCAAAAACATCCACATCGCGTCATGACATGTAATCAATAAGCGTCCACAACGCGTTGTGGCATTTTCACATTGCCAAAACGAGTTGTGGGCGTTATTGAAAGTACCACGATACAAATTTCGCGTTGTGGTCGGTTTTTTCGTTTAATGAGCGTCGGTCTTTGAGCCTGACATGTCTATTTAGCGCAGCGTGTTAGTCCACAGAGATTTAGCATTGTCGACATTGCCTACATGAAACCGAGTAAATTAATTGGTCTATGTTTCTGATGCTTTGAATAAGTAAACTCACCATACGGTACGGAGAACGTGTAACTTAATTTCTGTAACTACCGCTCAAGATGACTCAAAACTGAGCCGGAACGTACGGATCGATGTAATGTATCAAAACGACGAATAAATCACTTATTTCTGATATTACGCACTGTGATCTGCGTCTGACCCTCATAGCCTTCTCCTATTTTAATCTCGAAGGTCCTCATATTACTTTATTTATTATTTTGACTTTTCTTTGATAAAATTTTATTATGTTCTTTGAAGGAGTATAAATTCTTCTTTCGAGTACATAGCACATGATAAAGACTCTTTCTAAAATTTGTACATTTTAAGACTATTATCAAGAAAATATTCTTTCTTAAAGACAACCGTTACTTACTAAAAAAAAAAAAAAGTAAATTGAGTAATCGCTTTTTTAAGCAGCACAATTGATATTTTTCTGTATGCATGTACACACGTATGTACATACGTACGCACAAAAAAATGTTCTATATTGTTAGAAAATTTTATTTCTATTTAAAAAAAAGGAGAGAAACTATATCGCTTAGGACAGGGGCCCGGCGTTACGCGCCGCTCGTGCGTAATCATCGCCGCTTGTAGTAAACAACTGCCCGCGCGCCGACCGCGGGGCGGCCGCATCTCGCCGCGCGCTTGGATTTGGCGGAGGGCGGGCTAATACGGCGATTTTTAATCATTAATAACTCGTCAACTATTGCGAAAATTGCAAAATGGTACATGACTTTTCGACTCAGTTTGGCTCGCTCTATCTAAATATGAAAAAAGTACCAAGAATTCAGGGGCACCACGTAATGCCTATATATAATATTAATAATTATTTTAATATATAAATTTATATGGCGATTCTTACTAATGAATTCAAATTACGTCGAAACCTAATAAAAATTGTACAGCGAGCCGTTCTACTTTTTAATAGCATAAAAAATATTCCATTCAAAATACAAAAGATCAAAAAATAATAGTCTTAAGAAATATCGCGATTCTAATTATTAATGAATAAAAATTATGTCGAAAACATAATAAAAATTGCAATTATTTTTATGTCCAGACATAATTTTAATTCATTAAATTATTATTATGTTGCGACCTAATTTTAATTCATTAAATTAAAATTTGATAAACAAAATAAAAATTAAATGGCACACCGTTTTACTTCTCAATAGCATAAAAAATATTCCATTTAACGTAAAAGTTTCAAAAAATAATTGTCTTGAGATAAATAGAGATTCTTACTAATGAATTAAATTTATGTCAAACATAATAAAAATTGGATAAATTAAAATTATGCCAGGACATAGTAAAAATTCGAAATTATTTTTATGTCCCAACATAATTTTACCTACACAGCAAAATATATCACCAAGATACCTAGAAGATATCTAAATGACGGAATCTGATTGCGCAAGATATCATGAGAATATCTCAGACATCTCCAAGATTATAAAAAGCCATAATAATTTCATCTCAGATATGATATCTGATTCTGCATATATATCGGATATCTATGCCTCATTTAAAAGCAGATATGTTACATACGACTCAAATAGTAAGAAGAAAAAAATTCTTTTTAAATTCTCGATTTATGAAATTAATTGTTTTTCTGTATTTATTCTCTGTTCTAAAATGATTCTTAAGAGTTTATAAGAAATTTATTTTTATGTCATCAATTCTGAGTCTTTCTTCAAATATAGAAAAAATTCTTTTCATAAGAATTCGCAATAAATACAAAATTATGTTTCGGTACTATACCAATATTTTGCATTTTGCCATCTCTGTATGATATCTCGGAGGTATCATAAAAAATATTTGAGTCAAGTATCTCACAGGCTCGCCTTTTATTCTAGTGTGTAAGGATTTTTGCTTACAAGAAGGTACTGGCGCATGTAGCCGCGTCGCGGCAGCGCATGTTACTAGCGCTCGCGCGAAAATTTGCTGAGTCCCCTCGCGACATGTTGCTTTCGCATCGCGATCGTTACCTTCGGCGCAGCCCCAGAAAAAGTTTTTTAAGTCCCCTCGCGGCGAGTTGCTTTCGCGCCGCGGTCGTTACCTCCGGCGCCGTCCGAGTGAAAATTTTCGAAGTTTCTTCACGGCGCGGCGTCTGGCTTTCGCCGGGACGAATCGGTACGGCGTCCAAATCCTCTCGGATTTTCATTGGCTACGAATAAACTTGAGTTAATCTTTATAAAATATAAGAGCTAACTATAAATCGACCATATATTCAAATGCAAATGTTGCAGAGATGTCTTTTTTAAAGATATAATGTGATATCGAGTAATGATGTCCTGTAGATATTCTGTAAATATCTGAAAATAAGATATCTCAGATTTGACTTAAAATTGTAGGCTATATCTCAGATATATTTTGCTGTTTGGGTAATTTCACGAATTAAAATTACATCTGGACATAAAAATAATTCCGAATAATTTTTATCATATTCCGACACAATTTTAATTTATTCAATTTTTATTATGTTTGACATAATTTTAATTCCGGAGCTAGGGATTTTTATTTCACATTGACAGCACTGGATAGCGCTAACAGTTCTTAAAGGGTGCATTCGGGGAGACGCTATTACGCTATAAACGCAAACGCTATGAACTTCGGGTGCATTCGGGGAGACGCTATTAACGCTATAAACGCAAACGCTATGAACTTCGTTCGAAGAGCCAATAGCGCGACAGCGATAGCAAGCTCCCCGAACGCAGCTTAAGCGCCAATAGTATTTCGTGCCTCACCTCGAAAATAATAGCGAAAATAGCGCGAGTGATGACGTCACGCTGCCTTTACAGTGACGTCATCATCGTATATCACAGCGCCACAAAGCGTCTCCTCGAACAGTTTTAGACGATAATTGTGCTAATAGCGTGCTCCCCGAATGCACCCAAAGTACCTACATGTGACTGCCGGCGCGTGTTTGCGTAACCTCAAAAACAACGTTGCTTAGAAAATAAATTCGAAAATAAAGTTTGTGGCGATCACAGGCGTGACTACTTTAGCGATTTTAGCGAATCAGCGTTTCGCGATATTTATACCGCAAGCAATTTTCCTTACATCAAGCAATTGCACATGTACTTTAAGAACTGTTGGCGCTACTCACAGTACTGCCAATATTGTGGAATAGAAATCACCAGCTCCGGAATTAAAATTATGTCGCGACATCACAAAAATTGTATAAATTAAAATTATGTCGAGACATCATAAAAATTGGATAAATTAAAATTATGTCGAGACATCATAAAATTTCGGAATTATTTTTTTGTGTCGACATAATTATAATTCTAATTATTATGTCGCGACATAATTTTAATTCATCCAATTATTATTTCGACATAATTTTTTATGTCAAACATAATAAATGTCGAAATTAAAATTATGTCGAACATAATAACAATTGGATAAATTAAAATTATATGTCCAGACATAATTTTAATTCGTGAAATTAAAATTATGTCGGGACATAAAAATAATTCCGAATTTTTATTATGTCCCGACATAATTGTAATTCATCCAATTTTTATTATGTTTGACATAATTTTAATTCATTAATAAGAGTCGCCATTTTTCTTAAAACAATTATTTTTTAAAACTTTTATATCGAGTAAAATATTATTTATGCTATTAAAAAGTAAAATAGCGTGCCATTATAACATTGCTTTAATAATGCAACTGTTATAAAGAAAATATATAATTATTTTTTTAAAAAGTGTATAATTGCATATTGTGAATTGCGTCTTATTTTCTTTTAAACTAACTATGTACTTCTTTATAGGGATTGATGTACTTTTGTTATTCTATAAAAATATTAAAATTAATTATCCAAAAATAAATATTTTATAAGATACTTCATATTTTATATCAAAATATAGTGAGAATAAAGTATAAAATATCTCGGTAATTATTGATTTTTTTATAACTGTATCTTATTACTTTTATGTACAGAATAAGTAGAGATTATTGCTGATAATTATATTAAATGTGTAATAATTACAGCTAAATAATAAAAAACAGCCAAATTTCGAGCAAATAAAAAATGTTGAAAATAAATTTAATAACTTCAATAAAAGTATACAATCATGTTAACGTTTTGAGCCTTACTTGACCTTCTTCAGGACCATAAATAACGATGAATAACACATTAAAAATATCTCGTATTAATTTACAATAAAAGAATCGGAGTAATAAAAGAACCGGAGTAGATCTCACTCATGAAATATGGACAGATAGTCAAAGTGAAGTCGGAGAATACATCGTCGAATATTCGTCAAAGTTACATACAATATCGGCCGTATTCTTCATTGCATGACTCATGTGTGTCCATGGAAACCAGGTGAGAGTTCAATAATTGTATTGAAAAACCTTCTCTGTGTCGCAGACCAACTTTTAGTGGCAACTATATAGAAAATTTTTTTGAAAATCCCGCAAGAAACAAAGTAAAATTTCTTTACTGAAAATTGACCAATAAGAGGACTTACATAAGCGGTTAATACAACAAGAACAAGGATGAATTCTTTCCATCATCTTACGAAAGCGTGTGATCACCGCGAAGAATTACAGCTGACTGACAAAGTATTCACATTGTAAGGGCACAGTAACCAATAGTCATTGTTGTTAACAGACATTTAAGATAACAAATTCAAAATATTGTTGTGCCGTACCTTCGATCGCAGGGTCGGCACGGAGTTCTTTTGGATCCGCCAGGAGGAAGGAGAAACACTTTGCCAGATTCTTGGTTGAATAACGTTTAATAAAGTTATTGTTAGAATGATACAGGTATCTTCTTATTTCACTGCCCTGACTTGCGGGCGTTCACAGTAGAGTAGATTACGTTCGGTCGTGCGCGATATCGCCTTTCGGTCTAGACTGCCCGCCGCTTCTCGGAAGGGCGGGCTTTTATCACTTGCGCATTAGCTTCCGCGATGCTGACTTAGCTGTCAGCGCTTTTGCTTCCGGGTGAGTGCCCTGGAAGCCACTTGCAAAACCAGGAATGCCACCTCAGGTGAGTTTGGCAAGATCCGGAAGTAATAGGTGACAGCTATAGGTGTCGCAATTAGGGCGCGGTGACTTTCGCCACACAACATCCCTCCCCCCGTGAAAAAAGAAAACTGAGGCATGAAGTTTTCGTTACTGCTTTCTTTTTCCATGGAAGTTACATCATATTACAGCTTATTTTACTAGTTTGCGGAAGTCGCGTCGCGTGTCTTTCCTTGCTCTTTTCTTTATTATCCACATGATCATTACCACAATTCCTATTATAATGACAACTATGGACACGGAGCCCACGGGATATATTACATTTTTATTTAATAAAAAGCTGACTTGGTTGTTTTCTAACTCCTTGTCTACTTCTTCGAGTTTCCGGCTTAGTTTTGTTAGTTCTTCGGGATTATTGATCACTGGCTCTAGTCGTAGTTCTGTTTCTGACTTTTTATTATTTCCAAAATTCTTAGTTACTGATTTGAAGGTCAAGTTAAATTGTGGTAAATACATTTGTATGTACTTGGCGTACTCTTGTTTTTTAGTTCGTAGTGTCAAGTCTGTCGTGGTCAGTCTACAATTTTCGTTCAATTTAATTTTCCCTGTTCTATTGATTTGAATTTTCTTTACGGCTTGATCATTGCACTGTACGGTTATATATTGTTTGTACGGAGTAGAAAATAACTACTCTGAACCTATAGCAGAACCTGTCTGTGGTTCTGCTATAGTAATCCAGAACGTCACATTCGAGAGAATGTGACGTCGCTCGCAATTATCGTTTTGTGCTTGCTATAAATTTGCACCTCGCAAGATGCGTGCGCTGTTACGAAATATACGGGGTATTTTGTGTCACATATATATATATATATATATATATATATACGAATGTTCTGTCGGCATGTGTGCATATGTCTAAATCGCTTTCCTTTAGTATTAAGTAATTTCGGTTCTCTTTATTTATGGCTAATAGGGTGTGTGAGATTTTAGGAATTATAAATATGTTTTTGTTGTCGTATATTGGAAGAGGGGGGGTTATTCGGACGATTTCATAATTGGGATAGGTGATAATTGGGAAGGATCGTGTATATGTTGGGGTTGTCCTAATAGGCGTTTAATTCTACGAATTTTTCGATCGTGTTCCAGTTGTTTATTTGTACCTTGAAAGAGAAATGTGCCCCTCGGGATAGGTGGGTCCGTCGCCTCTCTTAGTTCCGCCACCAAGGTTTCGAGTGGTAATAGACGAATGAGGATTATTCCCTTTTTCGCGTACGTGAGATATTCTAGAGTGTCTTCTACGTCGCTTACTAATTTTGCGGTTATTGTGCTTACTACTAGAAATGCTCGTCTAGTTCTTCGCGGCGTACTAACTTTGTTACTCGTTGTTGTACTCGTCTCGTGACATTTGCTATTAAATTTTTGTTTTTATTTAGTGTCTGTTCTAGTCTGTTCTAATGTCTCCATGTGACCTAACGTGGCGTTTATAATTTTTATTTGATGTTTTGCCGCGTGCTGTATTGTCTTATGCTGATTGTTTAGCGTTTCTAATTGTTCTTGTATTCGTCGTGCGTCGTCGGCGTCCATTGTCCCAAATAAAGTTTTACCTATGCTACCTATTGCGTCTATTAATCCGCGTCGATTCGTTGTTACTTTATATAATGTCTGTAATCGTAAGAGCAGTTGCGTCAGCTTAGTGTTACTGTCTACAGTTACGCGGAGGATATTGTTGCAAGCGTCTCGGTTGTCATCGTCGGCTTTTTCGCATGCCCCTTTGATTTGTTCAATGTAATTTTGGAGTAGGTGGTATCTCATTTCGAATGCTGCAACATCGATTCTGATGACCAGTTTCCATGTTGCTTTTTTTAGTTGCATGGTCCCAATTTTCTCAAAATAAAGTCCTGGTTCGTTGTTAAATGATGTCACCTCGTACGATGGCATCGGTTCGTGTCATTTCTCCCGCTAGGTGAAAGATGATGATCGGTATCCTGTAATGGGAATACTATCTTGGACTTGGTGTTATTTTTATCGCATTTTTTGCTGACTATGGCTGTCGACTTTTATATAATTTCGCGAGTTGCTTCAGTCTGAGGTTTGTTTTGGTTTCGTACGTTTCTTGTAAATTTTAATATTATGGCTCCTCTTGAGCATTTTGTGCCCGTTCGAGCTGTTGTGACACCGGAGGAGCTTCGTGCTAACGAGGAAGGGGAAGAAAACACTCCTCTAGTATTAGTCGTGCCCGAGAGGTCAGAGTATCCGGGCCTCATTACGGGTCGCGTCCGTTACACCGCTGGTATGTGGGAGTTTTTGGTTGAACCAGGTCGACGTGCACCGGATAATATGATGCTGTTCCTGCTGCTCGCCCAGCTGCGTTTAGTCTTATAGGCCTGGGGCCTGGTGCTCCCCGTCGCGGTTAACGTAAGTTTTGCTGACGTCTGTCCGCTTCGGGTTGCTTCTTTAATTTGTCTGCGCGATTTCGCGTCAGTTGGCTACTACTTTCGAGCAGAGTTAAGTGCTTTTGTTCGCTGCTTCTTAACTATGCGGTGCTTTCGGTGCTCGCAACATTTTGCTCCCTCCACATGCGATGCCTGCCAGCGAGTATATTGGATGAAGGCTTCGCGGGCAGCGGCTGCTGTGGACCGCGAGACGCGTCAATCGCCCTCTCCTCCTTATGATGAGGTGGTCCGTCCTGGCCTTGTGGTGCCTATCTTCCTGTTGCGGATGACGCTGCACACCGCAACAGGGGACAAAGGGACGTGGTCCTAGTTCGTCCTCGTCGGGAGTAATATTTTAGTAAGTCTTACTACTGTATTTTTTTTTTGCTTTGCTATTCTACTGCTTATTTCTGCTGCTCATTGTTGATATTCGGTTGCGCGTGAGCCCTATTCTTCGATAAATGCTTTTAGCCGATTTGCATGCACGCGTATCGTCTTGCGCTTTATTTTGATTGTATAGTTTACGTCACTGTGTTTTTCCACAATCACGTATGGCCTATCCATTGTGATTCGAGTTTTTTTTATCGTCCGCGTCGTTTTAATCGGTTGCGGTTTAATGTTCGCGTGACTCCCTGGTGCCCTCCTGTAGGCGAGTCATGATATTCGTATAGTATCTGCTGCTTTTCCTTTTTGGTATACTCCTTCGGTGTGTTCTCGTCTTGCTGTGTCACATGCACGGCCGATCGATGCCTCCGTTATCGGGTTTCGGCTCAACGCGTCGGCGTTCAGATTACTTTTTCCGGCTTTGTGTACGATCTCGTAGTCGTACTCTTCTAAATCGTTTACTTTTCAAAAATCTATTACTACTCGAAATCTTATTTTGCCCATTGCGTCTGGTTTTTTTGGTACTGCTATTATGGGCGCGTTCCACTGGCTGGCGCTAGGCTGACTTATTTCGTCATCTAGCATTTTTTGTATCTGCCTTTTCACTTCGGCTTTATGCTTCTCCGGCAGCCGATATGGTTTTACGTTCACCGGCGCGCTATCGGGTCGCGTATTTATTTCTTGCGCTATTTCCGTAGTCGCGCTCAGTTTATCGCCGTCTAGGTAAAATACGTCGCCGAAATCATCGCAGATTTGATTTATCGCTTCGCGCTCTTCGTTTAAGCTGTAATTGATCGAGCTGTAATTGTTCGCGTAATTTCTCGCGTCGCTCCGTAATGGGCTCGCGTTTCTCGGTCGCGTGTAATGTGAGAACGTCGGCGGGGTCGTTAGCCGGCATGTCCTCTAACGTTACGTGAGGTGTGAGTATCTCGACCGGCTTGTCCGTCACGTTCAAAATGCTGACCGGGCATTTAGATTCGACTGGCTTTACGAGACAATGCCCGATAAAAACTCCGGGAGCAGGTTCGCCGCTTTTTACGATGCCTACTCGGTTATGACCAGTGACGGTTTCCACGATGATTTCGCTGCGGAGCGGTAGAGTTACCTTTCGATATGGTCGAAGTTTGAAAGTGGCTTTACCTATTTTCAACCGCTTCGATGTGTTCGAAATACCGGCCTTGTGTTTAGTTAGGAAATTGTTTCCTAATATTCCCTCACATTCGATAGGGAAGTCATCCTTCACCACATACATTGTGTGTTGTATTTTCTTATTTCCGAGATCCACTGTCGCTTTTATTTTTCCTAACGTGTGGAATTGGTGTCCAGTTACGCCGAGTAACGCTAACCGTTTTTCCCGCACTATTGTTTTACCTTTTAAATTGCCGACTTTTATTAATGTCAATGTCGCTCCTGAATCTAGCAGCAGATTTATTTCCCCTCTTTCCGCCTTCTGTATAGGCAACCTTATCATATCTAGCGGGCCCACCTTGTGCTTCTCCGTTATCTGTGATACCCTATATGTCTCAGCGGCGCGTGCTTTACTTTTTCTGGGCTTCTCTTCCTCCTCGCTGCTGCTGCTGGAGGATGCGTTCTCGCTAGATTCGTTTGATTTTGTTTTTCTTACTGTGCTTACTGATACTTTTTTAGCAACTTCCGTTTTTGATCGGTGCGGTCGCTCAGGTTTCGGTCGCCCGTTTAGCGACCAGCAGTCGTCTCGCTTGTGCCCTGTTTTCTTGCAATACGAGCACTCGATGGTGTTGATTCCACCTATCGACATCTATCGGCGCTTACGCTTGTATCCCCTGTAATCGCGAAATTTCTTTCGGCGTTCGCGGTTGTATTCCCTGTAAACGCGAAATTGATTCTCGGCGTTCGATCGCGGGGGACGCTCGCTATTTCTACGCTCGGCGCGTGCCGTGGTCGGCTGACAAAGTGTTTCGGACTTACAGTACCGCCGCGCAGCGCATGGTGTCCGCTTTCTGCTGTGTCGGAGTCCTGCAGGGCCGCTCCGCTGCTTTGTGTCGTCTCTACTTGGCGCTGTCTCGGGCTGGCGAGTCCGTGCGGTAGGTCGGGGCCTCTCCAGTGTCGGTGATATGGGGCACTCGGCGACTGCTACCGTTGTTTCACTCACTCACTCGGGATTTGTCTGGCGGTTCCTCTCCGGAATGTACCGCCATCTAAAGATCCGTTCCCGTATTGCAGGCGCAGAATTGGCAGGGTGTCCTCACGACGGTTGGCAGGATCCCCCTTGCTGCCACCAATTGTTGTGCCGTACCTTGGATTGCAGGGTCGGCACGGAGTTCTTTTGGATCCGCCGGGAGGAAGAAGAAACACTTTGCCAGATTCTTGGTTGAATAACGTTTAATAAAGTTATTGTTAGAATGATACAGGTATCTTCTTATTTCACTGCCCTGACTTGCGGGCGTTCACAATAGAGTAGATTACGGAAGTAACGCTGACAGCTAGGTGTCGCAATTAGGGCGCGGTGACTTTCGCCACACAACAATATCAAAATAGACATCGTCTAATAATTCGGTGTCCTTGGTTAAATTTATACCATTTGGCTGTTCTTTAATATAAATCATTTCCGCGATCAGTCTTTTTTGGTAATTATGCTCAATTTCTAAAATGCGTGTATTATCCCAATCGAATAAATGATTGAATTTAGCAATATGTTCTGAGACAACCGAATGTTTGGACTCATCCAGTCTAATATTGTTTTCATGTTCTTTCAATCTAGTATGCAATTGCCTCTTAGTAGAACCGACATAAGAGACATCACAATCCTTGCAACAAAATTTGTATATCACATCGTTGTTAGAAAAATAGGAATTCCTATCCTTCTGGACCTTAATAATGCTACTAATTGTAAGTTTATTAAGAATACGATATCCCACAGAATTTTCTGATTTATTCACAGCTGAAGCAATAATTTCCGAAGTAGATTTTAAATATGGCATAACAATAAAACTCTTTTCTTGTTGGGAACATTCAGAATCATTACAAGTGTTATTGTTATTCTTTAAAGACTGAAGTTTCTTTAATTTATTATTAATATGTAAGAATATTAAATCAATAAGATACCCATTTCTAAGTAATACGTTAATAACAAAGTTAAATTTTTATTGAAAGATTGAAAGAACATGAAAACAATATTAGCCCTCAGTTACCTCACCTGGGTCTAAGTGCCCCAAGACGTGTTTAAAAGTCGCGCCCTTTTTGAACGCGCAGTGGTAGGGACTCCGGACCCGTGGGGGAAGAAAGTTTGAAGGTTCTAGCACTAGCCTGGCTACTTGCGAAAGTCGGTCCGGTCGAAGCAGCCGCGGCAGACAGTGAGAAGTGGGACGCTAGGGTCACTCAGACCCACGTGAGGTAATAGCGTGACAAAAACGATTTCTGTCAAAATACAAGTAAATAAGTAAATCTTATTAAAAACAATGTATTTATGCAATATAATGATAGAAAAAATATTCTGTGTTGTATAAAAAGTAAAATATTGGATTTTATTGATTTACAGAATCAAATAATATCTAGTAGCTTAGCGTCAAGATATTAATTTTACGGCAGCTGCGACATTCTCAAGTAAACTAGTACAAAACTTTTTTAACCAAAAATGTTTTATTTTTTCATTATAAAGATTATTATTATTATTATTATACAGAAATGGAGACAAGGTCTCACACTCGGTCAACGGCCAATGTGGTACAATCCCATGTGTAACGAACATGTCGCAAAAATATGCAGCACTTGCGCGTCGCAATATAATTTTTTTTCATGTGTCTATTTTTAATAAATAAAGTATTTTTTCATGCATTTTTATTACATTTATTCAACATTTTTACCGATTTTATACAAAAAAACATGAATTTTTACCTCTCCATAGCCGCCATTTTGTATTAGCCATATGAAACTTTTTGAGAAATATTTTGTTATTCTTCTACATGTTTATATTTCATTCCCAAAGTCGCAAGTTCTACGATTTAAAAAAAAATCCGTTTTTTAGAGACAATAATATTTGATCAATTTTCTTCAAAAATCATGCAACTTTGCAAAAAAAATATACTTTTTGGAACCAATCGTTATGACGCTAATTTCTTCTTAAAGTACAACTCTTGACCTTTCGAATCATGTATAAGAAACCCCTTGTATCTTTTTTTAGTCAATATAGTACTACGTCAAGTTTTAAAAAAGCAAATTTTTTTGCTTTTTCAGAAAAACACGTTTTCCTTTTTTTTAAATAACATTTATATTTTTTAACTTGGAATAATCT
>NW_020227221.1:0-1773 GCF_003070985.1 Temnothorax curvispinosus
ATAAAAAATGAAAGTTACGTATATATTAATCACAATATTATTTAATTTTTATATTTGAAAATAGTAGTAATTATGAGAAATATTTGTTTATTTAGTTAAAAATTATTAAAAAATACATAAATTTATATAAATAAAATTTAAAAGGAATTGCAATATAATTGTTTTTAAACAAGCAAAAAAAGGGTGAAGTCCTAAGATTATAATTCTAAATTATTTTTATTCATATAATAAAGATAAAACAATTTTTATTTTTAGCTGAAGTTTATATTTTAAATTAAAATATAAAGTATTTTAATTTCACAAAATGTACCTACAGGATCAATTTCAACATTTTAATTCAAATATTTTATTAAAAATTATTATATAAACATTTATATTAAAAATAAAGCTTCCTCTATGAGGAAGCAAAAATTACTGTAGTGGGATTTATAATATAAAATTTAAAAAATGTGTAAAATGTTTCACAGTTGCAAAACAATAACAGTAACATATTTGACTCGTAAATATAATATATAGTTTCAGTTAAAATATTCACTTATAATGTAGAAAAATTTAAATAAAACACTTGAAACATTTCGAATATTTTTATTATTTAAATATTTTAAGTATTTATTAGCAATAAATATTTTAAATATTTGTGTAATTGTGAATGATGAACACTCAAAGAGTTTTAAACGTTTCGTTAAATTCTAATGTAAAATAAAAACCTGAAATATTTTAAACAATTGAATTGATTCCCAATTAGATCACAAAATATTCTCTACGTGAGTTTACTTTTAAAAAAAATGATACCTGCTTTCGTACATCGTATACAAGATATAAATAAAATTATTTTCTTGATATCTTCTTTAACGCAATGAAACGTGACGTGCAACGGCCGATATACCTATAGGTTTGATGCGCGCACGGGGAAGAAAAAACGCGGTATTCTCGCGCTCGCGCGAAAAATCGACCGGCGCGTTTCACGGACGATTCCCGGCGCATTCAACGCGCCTGCCTGCTCGTCACTTCCGGTTAGTTAACCGCATTTGAAAGCCGACCTGCTCCAGAATCGAGAACTCGATTCGAGATACGCGCCGGGAATGCGGCGCGGCGTCTCTCGCTGCGAAAGACACTTCCGCCGCGGCCGGAGACAATCGATACCCCGTTGCGTCGTTTTCCTCGCGGAAAATCAACGAGTACACACCCGCGCTGTACGCGATCGGGTTGCCCTGGATGCGCTAGGCCACGATGCAGAAATACCAGGCGGCAGCATCATTGTGCACAGTTAACCAGAACGTTTCCTCGCTCGCGCGATACTTCGCTTAACAATTTCGAAATACTCTCGAATTCCTATACGTTATCAGTATTCCCGTATTACCGATATTTATCCTTTTCTCTAGTTAATGTACATTAGAGTACATAATTGTAACGCTCAGTTATCTTATGGATCGTAGTTTTTGTTTGTGAGTGTCTAAAAATTATTATATACTTATTTATTATTAATTTATTAATGTCGTTTCTTTTCTTTAATAAGTTTATACTTTATAGTGATAGTTAAATACAATAGGCCCTGAAAAAAAATTAATTAATTAAAAGTTGTATAAAGAACAAATTTTTAGTATACATTATTATTTGAGTCGTTGTACAAGGTGATTTATTTTGATATAATTGATGTAGTGTATTATTTCGAAAACAATGCATTTTTGAGCGAAATGTTTGAAACAAAAGTTGTGTAGCTCCCGGGGCGGAGAGCAACAACATGGCGTAAAATATTCTTTTCGACCTCATATA
>NW_020227222.1:0-15845 GCF_003070985.1 Temnothorax curvispinosus
CTTCAAGTGAAGCCTCAGTAGGGCAAGAACATAAAAAACAAAAAACATTTCACCCGAGTTTTAAAAGAGCAATGGAAAGTGAAGGATCAGGAAATCCAGCACCGCATAAAAAGAACAGACCTGATGAACCATCTCCTTATATAGATTCAGATTCAGATAGTGAAGAAGAAATATCACCTAGAAGTAAATTTTTAAAAGCTTTAGACAGTAGCAGTGACAGTGGAACAGTTTCATATTATTATGAAACCGACTATGATACCGACGATCCAGAAATATGTCAAAAAGGTGAAAAAAGGAAACATGAGAGTAGCTCTTCTACCCACGTAAGACGCAGAAAGCGAAAGCATAAGAGAACAAAGAAACACCGTAAAGATTCCAGTCCAAAGAAACTTGACGAATCCCATGATGACAGTAAAGACGCAATGTTGCATGTGGATGAAGCTGAAGGGCGCGGCCCGCAAGAGCGTCTTAGCGATGACGACGCCGCCTATGAGCCGCTGCAGGAAGCAACCGCTCCCGACGACGCACGCGCTTCACGCAAGAGGCCGAGCGAAAGCCACACAACGGGTGTCCCGAAAAAACGAATCGATGATAAAAAATTTTATAATGAAAAAGAAATGCATAAACAACAAGAGGAATCTGAAGATGAGGCTATGGAAATAACATCACAGTCTAGCGACAGCCATCAAAACCGCACTAATATTGAAATACAGGCTGACGTTCATGCACCACCTTCGCATATGCAAATAATACCAAAATCAAAAGTAAAAATTGATAAAAATTTACCAAAATTGCCAGATGACATTGACGCTATTGAAATAATAGAAGAAAATATACCATTAAATAAACAAGAATTAAAAACAATGGAAGTAGACACTGATAATGAAATGGATTATGAAATAAATAAAAAACCATTAGGATACCGTGAACAAAAAACACCGAGCGATGATTCGACAGACGAAAGTAATACGAACAGAATATTTTCACCTCCTTCGTATAAAGCAGTTCCTAAACCTTTACAAATAAGTAATAAAATATCTGTGAAAACAAAAGCCACAACTTCTAATAAAAGACCAGTAAATAAAAAATTCCCAAACAAAAAATTAAGTAAGAAAACAAATAAAAAATCTAACTTAAAGGAACGAACACCACCGAGAGAATTACAGAGACCAAGAATAAGAGAAATGGAAGTTACTTCTGTTAACATTATAGACTCTCGAGATCACATATGGATGAGAAATGATAATATAATATACTTTATAAATACAAAGGGAGATCCGATAGATGAAATAGGGAAAGAATTAATTGATAGAAAAATATGCCAGAAGCCGAAGAATTTTAAAGGAATAATAGGACATGTGTTAATATCAGAAAAGAACAACAAGAAAATTTTTGGAATAATAATTAAAGAAGAATTAAATGATCAGATTCAAGAAAAACATGTAGCGCAGGGATTTAGAGAATTAAAAAACGAAATGATGCGTTTAAATATTTCACATGCGAGCATATCTGAAAACAATAGCGATATAAAAATACCATGGTTCAGAATACGATGCATTATAAGACTTACATTTTTAAATACAGACATTCAAATTACTGTATATAAGGGCCAAGTGTGCATACCCGAGCTCAAGGATAGACCGCGTATCATACGTGAGTCCCACGAATCCAGTGTCGGAGGACATAAAGGAATCGCAAAAACAGTGGCGCGGATACGTCATAAATATTTTTGGGAAAATATGAAAAGTCAAGTTGAAAAATTTATTCAAACCTGTAGTAGTTGCCAAAAGAAAAAATTAGTACGCGTAAAGACTAAACAACCGATGATTATAACCGACACTCCTGTAGACGCATTTGATAAAGTTGCTATGGATATATTAGGGCCTTTGCCTATTACTGATAATGGTAATGAATATATTTTAACAATTCAGGATCAATTAACAAAATATTCAGTTGCCGTACCTCTTGTGCAAGCGAACTCAGAGGAAATAGCAAAAGCATTCACGCGTAGATTTATTTGTCAATTTGGAAGTCCCAAAGCAATTTTGACGGATCAAGGTTCAAATTTTACTAGTTCAATGATGAAGAAATTTGCAAAATATTTTAAAATAAAACAATATTGCACAACTGCTTTCCATCCTCAATCCAATGGTTCGTTAGAAAGAAGCCACCATGTATTGACCGAATATTTGAAGCATTACATAACTGATGAACACGATTGGGATAATTGGCTCGAGCATGCTATGTTTTCATATAATACTAGCGTACATGAGGGAACAAAATTCACACCGTATGAATTAGTATTCGGCAAAACCGCACGATTGCCATCTGAAATAAAGACAGAAAATTCGGTAGAAACGTATGACGATTACGTGAGCGAACTCATTGATAAATTAACTGATCTAAGAAAACTAGCTGTGTCAAATTTAGGATTAGCCAAAAAACGTTATAAACACTATTATGATAAGAAATTAAAAACACAAACGTATAAAGTAGGAGATTTTATATATTTATTAAAACCTAAAAAGAAAAATAAGTTCGATGACGAATACACAGGACCATATGAAATTGTGGATATCCTAGAAAATAATAATATTAAAATATTAATTCCACCAAATAAAATTAAAATCGTACATGTAGACCGAACTAAACCTGCTCGGATTGCAGATTAGGGATGAAGGAAAAAGAATACACAATTACTGGTTTAAAAGATAATCCTGGAATATTTTTCGAGGCCGTTGGAGAAATGCGTACGTCCGAGAATTCTTGGAAGATGATAATTTACATCGACTTGCGCGATATTAAAGGTGCAACGGACAAGCTTGAACGGCAAATGGACTCAATATTACAACAATGTGGTGATCACAATTCACATTGTGAAATACGACTACGATTGACTTCATTAATTGCCAAATTAAATAAGATAAAGCAGTATCAAGATCATATACGCGAACTCATAGGAGAATCCCGCACAAAACGAGCTCCCTTGGAATTTGTTGGACAACTTAGCAAGATATTATTCGGAACCTTAACCATCGAAGATGAATATGCCATGCGTAATGCAATAATGCACGTAGAAAATAAAACTAACGATCTCGCTCTGCTACTCGTGAATCAAACTGTAGCAACGCGAGCGCGCTTCGGGGAACTGTACAACGCTACATGGGAGATAAGAAAGCAGCTTAGCGCAATAGAAATTAAAGCGATGTTAAATCAAAGGCATCGATATTTTTGGGAAGTTATGACAAAACTAGATACGGAAATATTACAACATGAAATAGATTTAAATATTCTGATCGATGGAATATTATTCGGAAAGCAGGGATTCATCCACCCCCGTTTAATTTCACCGCAACAATTAATAGAAAATTGTAAGTTAATAAAAGAACAGAATCCCCATGCAGAATTTCCGGTAAGTACTGACGAAATCGGAATGGATCAACTTATAAAAATATCAAACTTACGAATTGCCTATTCCGGAAATCGATTGATTTATATTCTGCATATTCCATTATTGATTCCTGGAATATATAAAATGTATAGAGCCGTACCATTACCTGCTAAACAAGCATTCGATGAAACAAAATTTGCAATAATTAAATCTGTCGCAGAACATATTGGAATAAGCGAGGACACCGATAGCTTCTACGAGTTCCGAGAAGGGGAACTGCGAGAATGTATATCATCCAGCATCGTATTCATCTGCCCAGCTATATTTCCTTTGAAAAAGATACAACAAGCGACAAGTTGTAACATTCAACTTTTACTAAATAAAAATATAGAAATGGAATATTGCAACATAGTATTACAAAACCTACGAGAAACATACTGGAAGGCCTTAACTACGCCCGGAAATTGGATATATACTGCAAGAAAACGAGAAATAATTCGTATAGAATGCCAACAAAGCAAACAAGAAGAAATAAGTAATTCTGGCATTATTTCCATACGCCAAGGATGTAAAATTAAAGCAGGGACTACTACAATGAGCCATCCACCTGTTTACTCTATAGAATTCGTACAGCATTATACTCCAATGAACAACCTAAGCATTTTACAATTGTACGAGCCTATCCGTAAAAAATATCAAATCGACCTGGCAGAAGCGACACGCGAATTATGGACGATGAATAATAGCCACGTATCAACGACTTTTGATGACATCATTGAAAAGGCACGCCAGATAAAGGATAGAAAGATGCAAGAACAAAGACTCATCACCTACAGTGCAGTGGGATGGGGCATGAGTGTTCTCGGAATACTTGTGGTCATTATCTGGATGATAAGCAGGACTTCTTGGATCAGCAGTACTGCGAATTTACTTTATGCACAATGCTACCGTGACAAAGGAACCAAGGGACCTACCCCTTGCTCCTCAGTAGAGAATAAAAGCCGAGACACCGAGCCCGAATGCGAACAGTCTCAAGAACGGGAACACTCCAGTGTAATCTACGAGAAGAAGCACAAGAAGCAGAGACGCACGGACGACTTGAGGAAGCACAGCACTAATTCGTAAGTGACCAAACCACACGACTCCGTACCAAAATTTAGTCTTTGGTTTGTGCTCACTTCACAGGATGAGAAAAAGCAGCTATCATAGCAACAATTATAAACGTTGGCACAGGATACTGGGACGACTCCGCCGGATTATTTTGACCATGCCTGGAATCGACGAAAATCTACCGATGGACCTCAGCGCAGCGCAGTCGTATCGACGATCGCCAATTTCAATGCAGCGAAGACCACCGGAGCGCGACACCAGATCTCCTGGCGTCGACGTCCATCCCAACATTGACCGTGACTGGCCCGGCCCAACTGATCCTGAGGTCTTCGCCAGACCTCAGCGTCCGCCGACACCGGCGAACACTATCTACGAAGTGCCGCGGATGTCAGTGGCATCCGTGGAAGCAGCTCTAACTCCCGGAATGGAGAATTTGATCGACGAGGTGCTCGACGAGATCAACCGTGAGTCTCCCGTCGATGACAGCCTGGGCAGCGAGGTAACAGGCACCGTCAGACTGCCTGATGTCTCCAGACTTCCGCCCCGTTACGCCAACATCCCGGCAACGCAGACGAGCCACGAGTACGTGGCAATGGGATCATCTACGCGAGCGGAAGCATGCAGCAGCCGTGGGTCGCATTCTCTGAGCAGCCTGAGTACATCAATAAGCAGCCCGCTTGCCTTAGGAGAACCATGTGGATCGTACGACCACTTCGCTGAACCGGCTAATAGACATCATATAATAGGTGAGCGCCCTATGCTTCCCATACCGCAGGGCTCGCCACCCCCTCCTACACAACCACCACTATCAATACCAATTTACTACCGCGATTACTCAGATCCACTTGTAAGACCGGCCTATGATTTTATATGCCACTCTGCATGGTATGCGCAAGTCGCCGCGGAACTCGCGCTGTGTACAGATTGTGCGACAAGTGAACACACTTTTTGCATCTATAATCGACCAAACGCCGTATGGCGACAGTTACATTTTCTTTCACGAACTTTCGTCCATACAACCTTACATTGCGGGCGATGTTACAAATTATTGATAAAAACCAAACGCGCCATAGATTATCATGAGTGCCGCACTACAATAATAGATTTGCACGGACGTACCGAACATTTGATTTATCAGATTCTGTGCGAGGCGGTTATTCCTCGTGGAACGCGTTAAACGATACACGATACATACTTATGAAATACGTTTGCGAAAAGCTATAATGCTATTATATCCTATATATATATATACAAATAACATACATATTATATATGCTATACATTTAAATATGCTTATCGAATATTTTGCGTTATATATATATATTCAGTTTTATAAAATTACCAATCGGTTTTTTTACAGTGTACTGTTTAGAGGGAACTGTCCTATTATTCAGCACATTTGTATTAGTGCTAGGACTACTCCGAATAATAAAAGAGTAATCTCTATTTTGCGATTGTAATAAACATTAGCGAGCGACCTTACTATAATACTAACCTATCAGAAAATATTAACCATACTAATACTTATTATATGTACATGGTGAAGGGTTTGAAATGAAATAATAAATTTCATACAATTAACATATGATTATATTTAATGAGCACGGTGGAGGACCCTAATTCCCTTAGAATAAGTACTTTAAAAAATAAATCGTAGCAATCAGTAGAATGTAATCTTAATTCTATAACTATATTAATAATTTTAACTTTAATTTAAATACATGCATAGAAAAGGGGAAAGAGTACGCTGACACACACATATAATAGAAAATAGAAAAACACATATATTTAATTAATCTAAAATTACAAGTAACTTAAATGCTTTACTAATTGTAAGATTACTATTATAACGTATTCATATTCACACTCGTAAAACAAGCCCATCCAGGATAATTTCGTACCTATTCCTCACCTGAAATAAAATGAAAGAAAATACATTAATATTCCCATTCATATATATATTCATAAGAATATAAAATAAGATTGAAATACTTATCCTTATTAATTCAGTCTCAGCTCACTATTACCTTCTATCACCTATAATAATAACAAAATATATTAATTACTGCACTCTTATAAGATAAAACCGTTATATATAATCAATAAATAATTATCCTTACAGAGCTAAGCAAAATGTCAACGACAAGCTTTATGTTAGAAGTGAAAAGACTACGTAATTTTGCTTATCGCCTGGATTTAGACGAAGCTAAGGAAAGAACACGCGGCAAATACTTGAATATATTTAAAAAAAATAATAATAAAAAAAAGGAGAGACTAAAATTGACTAAAGATGAATGACAAGACTAAAATGAATAAATGTAGTAATGATAGAAATATAGCATTAACTTACTTTTAATTTATCCTTATCATATCCGTCCAACGAAATCACGGTGACAGTATAGACAACCAGCCCTGTAATAAAATAAGAATAATATATATAAACAAATATCCGAATAAGTAACATAAGGAATAAACATTGAAAACAAATATGCGCGTCTATATATGTATACAAGTACAAATATACACGTGTATATGCCCAATAAAATAAAATAAAAAAAAAAGAGAGAAAAAACATATCTTATATACTCTAAAAACTACTTGTCAATGGAACTAATACCTCGATTTAAGTAAATCCAGCTGCAGCAACACAGCTCTTACACTGCCAAGCACACTTTAGAATCCTGTAATAAGAATCACATAAATAATTAATTATCTATAAATATAATCATACTCTATACGACATAACCATAAATTATACTTACTAATAAAAGTTCGGGGACCGAACTTTCTTAAGGAGGGAGATGTCACGTTTGACGGTATAATCACCGCTATATTCCAGCCGCATAAATTTTTCGATTTCCATCCTATTTGCACAGCACCTGAAAACAATATAAGAATAAATAATCACACCTTAACTTAACTGTCACAACAATCACTCAGCTGATGCAAGCACGCGTTCTTAAAGTAGTAAACACAAGCCTAGAGAACATGACTGCCTAAAAATACCCTTTCAAGCTTAAGCCCCATTTTCATGAATCATACTATAAACTTTTGGACAATTGCTTGTTAAAACTCCCCAGAATCACTAAAATTGATCGTAAATGAATATTACAAGCTTTATGAAATCCTTTATGCAATATAAATTCAATTCAACACACGAATAAATACATGTTCCATAAGAAATAATGAAAATACATGTTCCATAAGAATAAACTCAGAAAATTAAAATAAAAAATAAATAAATAAATTAAAAGCAGATTATTCATAAGAACATAACCTTTTGTGCCTAAAGAATAATATCACGCTAAAATAATAATTATCTTACTAACATTTCTCAAACATGATTGTTATAAACAATTTAATTATATTATTAACAAACCTAGCTAATGTGATTACTGGAACTATCACAAAAAGTCAAACAACTTTTGGTTATAAATCATTGTTGGATCTCTCAAAATAAACTAATTAACAATAAAATTTATCATAAAATTATTATTAAAGATGATGAATAAAATCACTGCAGACACTCAGCAGAGCATGTCAAGTAACCTCACAAAAACCCCACTTCATATCTCTTTTTAATTCCGAGATATAATTAAAAATTATGGAAATCCATAAAACACAGAAATTTTTAACAACCTAAAATAATGCCCTTAATCATCTGAACATAACAAAAGAAACCCCATCTTTTTATCTCTTACCGTTCTCGAGTTATAAATTATTAAAGTTTCATGTCCGCCATTTTGAATTTCCTACCCTTTAAACTTACAAAGACCAAATCACTTTTACATTAATATTTTAGTCTTTTATACATTCTAAGACCGAAAAATTTCATTTCTGAACGAAAATTTTAATACTTAATTATTATGATAAAAATGGAATCTCTCATACTCCTAAACACCAGTAACGTTAACGCCGATTTTCTATTTAAATTAATTAAATTAATAAACGAGATTGAAAATTGAACATTCACTCCATGAAAGACGAGGATAGTTTAATACCAGTTCACAGAGAGTAAGACAAGGATAGCCCTATAGACTCTTAATAAATTAAAATAAAAATGAAAATAAATAGACGGAGATAAAACAATTATAGAAATACATTCTCTTATATTTATGAAAAAACACCACATTGAAATAACTATTATCTCATTAATATTTTTCAAAACAATTGTTATAAACAATTAAAATTATATAAATACCATTTTACTAACTACGTCATCAAAATCATTTCGAAAAACCGATCGATTTAATGAAAAAATACTTACTACAAGATTGTTCGATTTTGCAACTTATTTTTATAAACAATTATAAATAAATAATTAACCACACTAATAATAGCCGTTAACATGTGCCCCAGGTTATGCATAATAACTTTTGTATAAGTCAAAACCTCGTCACTCCTCTGGTTGAGGCTACAAAAAATTCCAAAGGGAAAGACACCCGGTATAACGGTTTAGCATGGGAGTTGTGCCATATAATTGATATTTTTCTATCACAACTACCCGAAATTCGACTATTTCAAACTTCAATCTTTAATATCTCTTAAATTACGTCTGCAAAAAATACCCCGTTTGCATGTAAATTAAGTTTAAACCTTCCTCTTCAAGCCCATATGGAAAACATAATCTTTAACAATCCGCTACACCTAATTAATTAACGAAATATATACCTCCGTCTGCATTATGACGTATAATTGGCAATTATATATCATAAACATAAAAACTCGTTCGGGTAAACACGAATTCTGACCGCGCACATAAACTCTGCATCAGTACACCTACGAAAAATGATAATAACTTTTATTTCTGCAACTGTTTATTTACGAAATATTTATAACAATAAAATAACGAATGCTCATAAACGAGATGATATTAGAAATTCAAAACCTCTTAAATAAAGAGAACATAACAATATTAATATGCAAATTAAAGAGTACCAATTTATTTAATTAATAATTTGTTATTAACAAATACATATATTAACAATAAAATTTTCCAATGCTATATTATACTTTAGTGAAAGTCCTACAATATGTTTCCTATACACTCCTACCAAATTCCCAACCATTCGCAAGATATAAAAATAATAAAAATCTTATTATATATAAACAATTTAATTTCATTGATTTCCTGCACTAACGAGAATGCTAACCACTCCTACCTGCATGATACATTATTAACATGATATTAGAAACATCATTACCACTGCTAACATCACTTTTATCAAGATTATTATTAACAAATATATATATATATTTACTAAAATTAATATAAATCTCGAGCGTCAAACACTGAAGCGCCACTCACGAACCTGAAGAAGATAAAATTGTATTATGCGTAGCATAAGGAACGCGAATCCGAGCGAGATGCGAGTATTGTACGATCTGAAAGAGAGAAAAAGAGTCAGATATACTATAGTAACTGTTAGACGAAGAGAACAATATCTTTTATACTTTAGACATGCTAATAAAAACTTTAATTGAATTATTGAATTATTCTACCCTATGTAAAGTATGTCTAAAAAAACTTAAATAATATTCAACAATATATTTGCATATTTTAAAATTAAAATATTAAAGACTTCTTATTTTCCTTTATAATAAAAGTCATATTGAAATTTTATAATGAAAGTAGGTATCGCTCTCAATACAAACCGTTGTTAGACTAGAGAATAAAAATAGAATTCAGACGAGTCACCTGTATGACTCATTCGAGTGAATCTAGTCTTCGCATAGACCATATATGGACATGTCGAAGCAGAGCGCAACGCATGACCATATAAGGTAATGAATTTCACCCTATACCACCCTATGACTTATTGCTGGCAAGCGAGCCACACTACTAGAAGTAGACTCACATCCGCTAGACAACGCCTTATGACTCATTGTAACGAGGTGCGGTCACCTCCCACTACCATTTCCAAAATTGTATAAAAGCGGAATCTTTCACTCTCTCGACAGAGAGTCTCTCGACGGAGAGTGTGGAACGAGCCAGGAAAGGTCACATATCTTATACTTGTTCCATCCTCCCACATAAACCACTTGTATCGTAAAAGTTTTACAATAAATATCATACTCTTTTATATCAAAAGAAAGATAAAGATTATTGAATTACCTACCTTCGACGGATCCAAGGAGCCATAATCTACATCGCCGGCCAACAGCTAATTATCCTGGGGTTTTACCTCCTTAACTGCAAGAAGAACCCATAAAAATTGATTTCGACGGAGACGTTCTGCCGGATCGAGCAACCTCGCATTACCCAGGACGTCACACATCCCGGAGCGAGGAGACACTTGTAGAATTTTCGAGTGGAAAGCAGAGTTTCGACGGAGCCGTGGCGGAAATCGACAAGGCTGGACGGGACGCTCTGATGCCCCGGCTTTTCCACGTTTGCATCCTGCCTAACCACTCCCAACCGATACGTCATCGAGACGCCCGAGAGTTCTGACGTAGTTGCTTCCGACCTCGAGAAAGGCCTCAGGTTTGATTGCTCGATACTGCGGTAATTCGAGTAATGCTTACGCGGCGATTCCCGCCATTATTTACCGCGCGGCTACGGCGGCTACGTGGTGGTCGATGTGGTGCTAAATATCCGCGTTATATGTACATTTTGTGTACGGGCGATCTCAGTTTCTTTTCATTGCGCGCATCCGTAGCCGGTTGGGACATAGTTCATTTTTCGAATTATTATTTGCGATATTACGTGCAGTGCTTGTGCGGTCATTTTCGCCATTTCTTCGTTACGCGTCTGCGTGATATGTTCGACATTGCTTTATCTCTCGATACGATATCCGCGTTGCAATGTTCAATTTCGTGTACGGGCGACCCGGTATTTTCCCTTTGCGTACGTGCGTTGTTTCTTTTCGACATTGTTTCTATGCGGGCGACTCCGGTATTTCTCCATTGCGTGAAGTTCACCAAATACAAATATTTTCATATGCGAACGAACGTGAGTTAATTATCTCTTGCGAATGTTACATGTTTTGCCCAGCGTTGTTTACTTCATAGTCTGTTTACAGCATTATCAATTGTTCACCGCTAACGATCATTCTATTCTCGCACCGAGATTCCTTGCGTATGCTGACGAGAAAGTTGTGAGTAAATCAAAGATTTGCTACGAACGAGAGATCATCACGATTCACACGTTGGAAGTCTTGATGGGCAACACAATGTTGCAAGATTACCGCGTGGCTTTGCGATCAGCCAAGATTACCGCGTGGTTTTGCGATCAGCCAAGGTTACCGCGCGGCTTTGCGATCAGCACGATTCACACGTTTGAGGTCTTGACGGACAACACGACGTTGCAAGATTACCGCGTGGCTTTGCGATCAGCCGTTGTTGTGATGGACAACAGATGTCCTTGCGTACGCCTAAAAAGGTGATCAAGCAGTACGAGACTGCAATGTGAGATTCAGGCCTCTACGTGGTGACGAACAGCACAAGGCTGTATGGGAGATTTCGAAGGACTGTTGGTTTTACGCTACTCTGATCTGATAACCGCGACCGTTGACTTACGCTACTCTGATCTGATAACCGCGACCATTGACTTACGCTACTCTGTTGATACCCGCGACTGTTTAAGATACACCGTTTCTGAGATTACCGATATTCCCTTGATAACCGCTCAGCTCAACGAGATCAACTGCGTGCTAGATATCCTTGCTCAGCGCGCCAATAATCCTTGCGTTCTACGTTCCTGACATCCTTGCAAACTGCGCGCTAGACATCCTTGCTCTTCGCGCCATTCATCCTTGTTCTACGTTCCTGATATCCTTGCGAACTGCGCGCTAGACATCCTTGCTCTGCGCGTTATTCATCCTTGCGTTCAACGTTTCTGTCATCCTTGCGATCTACGTGCTTGTGCTTGTCATCTTTTATGCTGCGTGCTATTTATCTCTGCGTTCTACGTGCTGAAGCTCTTTTCCTGACGTACACCAGATAACGCCATTTATTTTTTGAGGTCCTTCTACTCCAGATTCATCTCTCAATATTCTTGGTTTAATGAAACCTAACTATCTTGTCTACTGATGCCATTTCTGATTTCTGATCTCAATCGGCGCAACACGAATCAGATTATCATCACACAACACAGTGAAAATGTCGAAATTAGGCAAGAAGTACAGACAAATTATACAGCAGCATTTTTATTCAATAATGAAAACGTGACAAAAGTACAATTGCCTAAACAGTCTGCATTGCGTACGTATAAACGTGCTAATTTAAATTTTGATGTAACTGCGGAAGAGGAAAATATAATGGAATGGGTGTATTTCGAGTTATCTATGCCACCCACAAATGATCAATGCCAAGATAATTGCACGCAAACAAATAATAAAAATGCACAAATAATCAAAGATCTAAATATGGAAAATCGACATTTGCGACAACAATTAAGGCGCCAAAAATTTCTCCTGCAACGTATAAAAAATTTCTCCTGCAACGTATGTCAGAAAAATGTAAAATATCAAAAAGTAAAAAGAAGATTAAAGAAACATTAAAGAAGACTAAACAAACATTAAAGAAGAGTAAACAAACATTAAAGAAGAGAGTCTGGCACATTAACGAGATTCCCACTGTCCCTATCTACTATCTAGCGAAACCACTGCCAAGGGAACGGGCTTGGAAAAATTAGCGGGGCAAGAAGACCCTGTTGAGCTTGACTCTAGTCTGGCACTGTAAGGAGACATGAGAGGTGTAGCATAAGTGGGAGATGGCAACATCGCCGGTGAAATACCACTACTTTCATCGTTTCCTTACTTACTCGGTTAGGCGGAGCGCGTGCCCCGAGGGCTTCGTGCCCCGGCGGTCACGGTGTTCTAGAGCCAAGCGTGTCAGAGTGGCGTGAGGCCTCGCGGCCGATCGCCGTTAATACTCCCGCGTGATCCGATTCGAGGACACTGCCAGGCGGGGAGTTTGACTGGGGCGGTACATCTGTCAAACAATAACGCAGGTGTCCTAAGGCCAAACAAACATTAAAGAAACATTTGAAAAATTAATAAATGAACAAGTACTGCATCCTGTTGCAAAAAGCATGATTCATTCGCAACTGCATAAGCCACGTACAAAATATACAGAGGAAGAAAAAATGCTGTCCAAACAGCTGTACTATTATTCAGCCTCACCATTTTGTCGTTTAAAGAAAGCTGGTTGTAATTTTCCTGGACAGCGAACAATTAGAAGATGGATAGAAAAATATGATGTAAAACCAGGATTTTGTGAAAAGAAAAAATTTCGAAATTACCAGAGGAAGAAAGAGGGTGTGCTTTAAAATAGGATAAAATGAGTATAAAGTGCTATGAAAAATATTTTTCGAAATTGTACCAAGTAGAAGGTTTAAGAGATTTGGGACCTCTAGGTAGAACAGAAGAAAGAGTTAAATGCGTCTTTCTATTTTGCCTAGATAGCTTGAATGCACGTCATCCATGGCGACAACCTCTTGCGTATTTTCTTCCAGGTAAGTGCATGAAATCAATTGAAATAGTTGAGATACTAAAAATATGTTTAGACAAGTTGAATGAAACGGGTGCTGATGTGCAATTCGTTACGTGCGATCAAGGTACCAATAACCAAGCCGCTTATGGTGAACTCGGCGTTGAGGTACACAAACCATATTTTTTTACAATAATAAAAAATATCATGTTTTATACGATTTTCCGCACTTAGTTAAAAGATTAGCGAGTTATTTTAGAACGCATGATAAATTATATTGCAAAGGAGAAATAATTGCATCATATTCCAATTTCGTAAAAACTTGGAGTATCGATAATGCCACAAAAGGAGGCTCTTTATTATCCCATATAACACATGCACACATTCGTCCGAACAATTTTGAGGCAATGAATGTTAAAAGAGCCTTTCAGTTATTTAGTAATAGATTTGCAGCTGCAATAAAAACAGCCGGAGATGGAAAAGAATTGAATTCAAATACGTAAAAAACGACAGCTAAATTTGCAGAGAAGATGAATAATATAATTGATGCTTGCAACTCTTACAGCCTTAAGGCTATTACATTTGGTGGGAAACGGCCATTGTCAAAGAAAAATCCCGACATTATAATGTTATTAACTGACTTTGTGCAGTGGTCTTCAGAATGGTCCAAAAATCCCAATAAAATAAATAAAGTTCCTTGCTTCAAAAGTTTCGTAATTACAGTACAAGCTATTTTTAATCTGTATCAGGAATTTGCAAGTAAATATGAAGAATTTGAACTTGTAACAGGTTTATGTAACCAAGATTCAGTGGAACATTTTTTTCAAAATTCGGCAACGCGGAGGATTCAATCCTAATCCAACCGCAAGAATGGTCCGACTGTCATTCAGACATATTTTTTCCACAGGTTATATTCAGACGAGTGACAAAGGCAACGTGCAATGTCTGGAGACTGAGACCCTTATTAATCAACCGAATCAGACAATTAAAAGGGTTGAAAATAATATGAATGTAAACGTTCCTTTTCTTGATGACGATGATACTGATGCTGATTATCCAGAATTATTTATCAGAGACATTTTGGAAGAAATGGGTGATATGGACGAGTGGCCTGGACTTGGACACCGTTTATGTGGACACGGTTCATTTGGACACGGCTCACTTGGACACGAAAATGTGCGGCCTGTGCAGTTGAACACGAGAATTTGCGACCTGTTCACTTAGACACGAAAATGCGCGGCCTGTTCATTTGGACACGAAAATGCGCAACCTGTTCACTTGGACACGAAAATGCGCGACCTGTGCAGATGGACACGAAAATGATAGACAAATTAATCATAAATTATGTTAATATTATTGCATCCCTATTCGTCAATATATCCTATATTAAATACTTTTAAAGCGCGTTATTTAACCTATGTGGGTTAGTAACGCGCTTTAAACAATTAAATACTTTTAAAGCGCGTCATCTATGTAGGTGTTTTCGTGTCCAAGTGAACAGGTCGCAAATTCTCGTGTCCAACTGCACAGGCCGCGCATTTTCGTGTCCAAGTGAACAGGTCGCGCATTTTCGTGTCCAAGTGAACAGGCCGCGCATTTTCATGTCCAAGTGAACAGGCCGCGCATTTTCGTGTCCAAGTGAACAGATCGCGCATTTTCGTGTCCAAGTGAACAGACCGCACATTTTCGGGTCCAAGTGAACAGATCGCGCATTTTCGTGTCCAATTGCACAGGCCGCCCATTTTCGTGTCCATTTGATCGTGTCTAAATGACCGTGTCCAAATGACCGTGTCCAAATGAACGGTGTCCAAATGTACCGTGTACAAGTGCACCTTTCCCGAGTCATGAATCCTCAGAAAGTTTCAGATTGAGCCGGCTTTTTATTTTCAAGATATGGAGGGTCAAAGTTGGT
>NW_020227223.1:0-7099 GCF_003070985.1 Temnothorax curvispinosus
TTTTATTTTTGATCTGCTGGAAAATGATATGCCAACTTCACAGACACCACGTAAAATGATTACTGTAGAGAATGTAAAAGGTTTAATGGTTATTTCATGATATATAAGTGTAGAGGGACAGTAAATAATGGAATACAGCAAAATAGTGCATAACTCTTGTATTTTTTGTTTAACTTAATATCTTGTATATTCTTCCTGTTTGGGATATACGACAAGTTAGCGTGCGGGATTTATGCCATAATACAGACACTTCATAAAACTCGAAATCTCCTATGTGTTCTTTTTTCTTTTTTTTTTTTTGGATCGTATAACAATAATCTTTAATGAATCTATCGCTCTTCTATTTTTTTTTTAATTTTTTAGTTTTATAATTTGTTTATCGTTTTTACATTTTAATAAACTTCTTACACACATTTTATAACTTATTATGACATTTTATTGCCTTATTTATAAACATTATTTGTAATTTTTTATAAGGCGTATATTTCACCCATGAATGTGAATATAACCCACCCCTCTGTGATATATATGGCAAAAATGCAAGGGTTTCTAAAAGTTTTTTAAAATTAAATACAAAGAATGGATATTTCACATTTATATTTTTTTTATAGTATAGTAGACAGTATAAAGTTTTTATTGGTATAATTTATTTGCCTTAAACATAGTAAATAGTATTCAATAAATTAAGTTTTCCTTAGCTGCGGCGTATATACCGGAGTTACACTATACTTAATAATCTCTGATTGATTAAACTTATTAGTAAAATTAATAAAATTACCAATTTTATCATACATAATATAATATAATATAATATAGTTATATATATAATTATATATAATATAGTTATATAATATAATATAATATAGTTATATATTATATTATATTACACACATGTATATATCTGCATAGATACGCATATATATCGCTTATTTGCTACAACAATGACATAACTCGAAAATTTTGATTTTTCAGGAGACTCGATTTAAAGTTTTGAATTATTATAACTTTCTATGAGAATTTTAAAATGCCATTTTAAAATTGGCAAGTTACTTGATCTTTTTACAACTTTTACGATCTTTTCACTACAACAAAAAAATGACAACTGATCTCGAGATAAGACTGAGATAAGACATAGTAGTATTGCAACCTACATAATTCACTATAGTTACTTGTGTAACAAGTGCAAGAATATCTCATTCCTGCACGGGTTCGAGTGGGGAATTTTTCGCGTGGGAAATTGGCTATTTGTCGCATAGATGGCGCGCGCGGAATGGGCCACTTTCCACGCATGTGTGATATAAAATAATATGGCAATACAATAGCGATACAACTGCTTTCTCGGGTGAGTTTGTGAAGATTAAGCAATAACTCAAAAAGAGCGATTTTAGAGTTATGTTGTAGTGCTTGTGCTTCTACCGCGCGAGGAATGTTGCGACGGTAAAAATTTATTATGCCGAGGAAACGGCGTAGGTCGGCAATGGTTTTGGGTTTAGAAAATTTGGTAATCGCTTCAACTTTTTCTGGGATGGGGCTGATTCCTTTACCATTTATTATATACCCGAGAAACTTTAGTTCATGTACGCCGAACACGCACTTTTCAACATTAAAGCGGAGGTGAAACTCTTTAAGCCTCTGAAATACAATGCGTAAATGTTTAGCATGCTCCTCTGGAAAAGAGGAAGCGATTAGGATATCATCGTTGGCAGAACTGTGTTCAGAACAACCGTTAAAATTATCCTGAGACTCGTGGCTATTGCATGACTCGCAATAAAGTATTATTTTTACCAGTTATCGAGTGTGTAATCAATCCTTGATTCCTCTCACCGATACGTCGGTAGTAGGCCGACACGCAGAGGTATAATTGACCTCCTGCGGTACTCAATTCCTACAATGTCATTGTTGCAGCAAATGAGCGATATGATAAATAATTCACAATATATGTGTAAATCATATGTTAAAATTTTCTTCATGTAATTATAATAATCTAATATTTTCAAAATACAATTTTCGATTAATTAAAACTATTATTGAAATATGCATGTACCTATGTAGTATGTAAACATATATACATATGTATTATTATATGTATGTATAATTTCTGATTAATTAAAATTATTATTGGAATTAATAATACAATAATTCTTATTATTAAATGTATATTATAATACACATACGTACATACGTACATACGTATGTATGTATCTAGGTAAATATGTATGAACATATATATTATATAATTAAGAATTTTATAATAAAAATTTAATGATTTTATTAATTTTAATAATAATTTTAATTATTTGGAAATTTTGACAGCTTAATTAGATCAGGTTATCATGATTACGTGAAGATTTTAACATGTGGTTTACAAAAAAATAGTAAGGTCATTATGTAGATTGTAGAGCATTTTTTGTAGTAAGATTATTATTATGTATATATGTACGCATGTATATTTCATCATAAAAGCATCATAGTAACGAAAACATTTGTAATAATGTGTAATATCTTTAAAATATTTCGAAATTAAATAAATTTTTACTTTTACATGTTTAATTGTTATGCACATGCACATTTTTAAATAAAATAAATAATACATTATATCTCTTTAAAATTTGTTAGTGGTAGAGTATTAATAAAGTATTTTAACGCACTTTTTACTTACCAAACGTAATTAAGATATAAAGACCGTAAATACATATTTAGTGACTTGTGTAATTTAAGAACTAACAGAAGATATCAACACATAAAAAGAGAGCATATAGTGCCACAACAGAGTGTTTGTAAGTAACCTTTATTTAAAATAATACTTTAACAAACGTTTTGGTCTGTTATTAAATCATTTTTAGTGTAATAAGTTTAACATGGACTTATGTCGCATAGCCAACTTACCCTACTATCGGAGCAAGTTAGCTACAATGCAGCATGTTCGTATTTTACTTATTATAAAGAAACTATACAATAGTCCAAGAGCCGACTGCACAAAACCCTCCCTCATCGAACATACGGCTGAATTTTATTCGAATCGATAGCTTTTTTAGTGGTTAACCCTGTGCCGGGTTTTCCGATCGTTATAAATATTTAATATATATACGGCACATTTATTATTTTATATTAATCTCTTCATTCATTTTAATATCAAGCATGCAAATCATATGCAACATTGTAGTGATTCTATTTCGCTATTGATGATAACCTTTGAATTACTGATATTATTTATATTGGGATTGGTGGTCGTGACGTCACAAGGCAAAATGGCCGGAGAGAGTAGGTCACTTGTCACTCTACAATACGACGTATGTGCTTATTCCCTGAACCGAATTTTTACCAAAAGTATATGAAATAGGGGTAAAATTTTCCGGGGAGTGCCACTATGTGTATAGTTTTTTAAGTCGATTTATTTATGTGGCAGCCGGCGACCTACTCTTTTTAGTTCTGTTTTCGCCACCAGATAGCGTATCGCAGTTTAGCCATTCCCAATAGACATTGCTTGTTTAAACAATGTAAAAAAAATCTTATAAAAAGCTTATTAATAATGAATTTTAGATGTTGTTATTGTCTAAAGTCTAAGACTGTTCAAGTTACTCAAATGATCAAACAGAACATCATAAAAGCGAACAAATAGTCAATAGACCAGTACCAGAACTGATCAGTTACTCGCAAGCGTTTAATATAAAAACTTCGGTTTATCGTGACACACTTTAAACAATTTTTTTTTAATCTTATAAAAAGCTTATTAATAATGAATTTTAGAAGTTGTTATTGTCTAAGACTGTTCAAGTCACTCAAATGATCAAATAGAACATCATAAAAGCAAACAAATAGTCAATAAACCAATACCAGAACTGATCAGTTACTCGCAAGCGTTTAATATAAGTACTTCGGTTTATCGTGACACACTTTATAGTGACGAAAACATTTGTAATAATGTAATACCTTCAGAATATTTTAGAATTAAATAAATTTTTACTAAATTTACATGTTTGTTATGCACATGCACATTTTTAAATAAATTAAATAATACATTATAATTTGTATCTTTAAAATTTGTTGGTGGTAGAGTATTAATAAAGTATTTAAACGCACTTTTTACTTACCAAACGTAATTAAGATATAAAGACCGTAAATACATATTTAGTGACTTGTGTAATTTAAGAACTAAAAGAAGATAACAACACGGAGAAAATTTTATAGTAAATATTACTATGGTCGCACTAGCTGCGGACCATCGAGGAATTTTAAGTTAAATTACTATGTTTATGGTAAAAATTACGTTATTTTATTGTTTTTAAAACAATAATTATAGTATTTTAACTTGAAATTCCTCGATGGTCCGCAGCTAGTGCGACACTATAGTAATATTTACTATAAAATTTTCTCCGTGAACACATAAAAACAGAGCATAGTGTCACAACAGAGTGTTTGTAAGTAACCTTTATTTAAAATAATACTTTAACAAACGTTTCGGTCTGTTATTAAATCATCTTTAGTGTAATAAGTGAAAATAATACATAAAGTCTAGTAAATAAATAGATAAAAATAAAAACCGCAATACATTACATTAATTGCATTAGTTTTTACAGCAATATAAAATTCGCATCGAACGCACACATCCTATTTCTTCAAAGTATAAAAGTCGAGAAATAAACTAAAATAAATAACGGACACAAATAACAACATGTCACATAACATGTCACATGTCAATGACATTATTTAACTAATAACAATATTATAAGTGAAAATTTTACAATATGACTTTTTACATAGAACACCATAATCACCAAATTACCTCATCACGATACTTAACCCTTTAGCTGACACTATTTTTTTTAAACATAGGGAAAATCCTCATGGATACCGCCGCTTCCACGGAAGGGCGGACGGTTATGCCGGACTCTTACCGGCTAAAAACCCTACGTGTAGCCTAACCTGGGCGTCTCGTAGGGCCCCCCGGAAACTGGCTATCAATACATCCGGAGGGCCCTCACCCAACCCCAACTAGGGGTCCCTACTCCCCGAGGGCCGGCGAGAGCGGACAAATACCCCGGCATCCCCACCAAGCCCCCGGGCCCCTGCCGCGTACGTCGATGATGGCGCACGGGGCGGCGGTAAACCTTAAGGCTATTCTACAATTGCGTAAACGTAGGGTTGTAGGAGTAAGAGTAAGAAATTGACCAATCACAGTCGAATTTGAGGAGAATAATCGACTGTGGATTGGTCAATTTCTTACTCCTACTCCTACAACTCTACGTTTACGCAATTGTAGAATAGCCTTTACCCTACAGCGGCGACAGGTACCACAATCCCCGTCGCCGCACCCCCTAAGGTTTTGTGCGGGGGTGAGGTCGGGGCTCAAGAGTCTGTTCTTGAGCCCCGACCCCCGCACGACCCCGGGGGGAGGGAAATACGGGCCGGGACCTCCGTGGAGAAGGCCCGACCCACCCCCCCCCCGGGGCCGCGCCCCCGGGGGGCCCTGATCCGAAGCATATCCCCGGAGCAGGCCCCCCCCCCCCGCGACGACCCGTGGGAGCACAAGTGATGGAGACGCCTTGGGGAATCCACCCAAGCCCTTCCGGACCGCCGCCACCCTACTACCCTGACGGGTGAGAGGAGGAAGCCCTAGGGCCTACCATCCCATCACCCATCTCTACGTCTGGGCAGGCCGAGGCCTGTCCAGACACTGGGGGGAAGGAGGAGCCACCACCCGGCTCTCTGCCGAGTTAGCCGGTGGCCCCCGTCCCCCCTTTCCACCTTTGCCCTTTAGCTGACACCCTTTACCAGAATCACACAGCTGGCACAATGGGGCCGTTTCAGACCCTACTAGTAAAATGCTTGCTGCGAAAAAGCTATTACTTAAAAAAATTCCAAGATAGTCTTCGAATGTTGTTTTAACAAATATCATAGGTTATTTTGATAAAATGTAATATTAAGTATGAAAAAAATTGAAAAACATAAAAAAAACGAAAAAATGACTGTTTCCACTCAAAAATTTATAACGCTTATATTTTAATTCTTCCATTTTTTAGTACCATTTTTGTATTATAAGGGGGCTTAAATTAGAGTTGAACTAGGTTGGCGCGTTTAATACCCCGCAGTGCCAGCTAAGGGTTACTGTGTATCGGAAAATATTTTTTTTACTCGTTTATTTCGATGACATGTTATTAAGTATTTGTGAATCCGTAATTCATTTTAATTTACTCCTTGATTTTTATACATTAAAGAAATAGGATGAGCGTTTGATTCGAATTTTATATAGCGATAAGAACTAAAGCGATTAATGCGTTTATTGTGATTTAAAATTTTTATCTTTTTAACCCAATTAAGAATTTAATCGACTATACTGGCAATGCCTCAGTGGTCGAATTGGTACGACACCCGTCACGGAATGAGGTAGGTTCTAGGTTCGAACCCTGGCTGAGGTAATATTTTTTGCAATTTTAATTATTTAATTAAGATGCTTCTATATATATACATACATATATATATATATATATATATATATATATATATATATATATATATATAGAATATAAGCATCTGAAATTACATCAATTTTAGAATGACCAGAATCCTTGGTCGAAACGCGGTGACGATTTGTCACGACGATTATAATCGTTGCCACGATTGTAATCATTGCCAGTATAGTCGATTAAATTCTTAATTGCAGGGTTAATTATTGATTGACGAAGTAAATGTTACTTATTCGGTTTTATCTTTTTATTTACCGGTTTTTTGTGTTATCTTAACTTATCACATTAAAGATGGTTTGATAATAGACTAAAACATTTGTTAAAATATTATTTTAATTAAAAGTCACGGCACGAGAACACCCTGTTGTGGCTCCATGTCCTTCTTTTTATGTGTTGATTTCTAATCAGTTGAGTTTTTAGATATTAGAAGAAGACATTAGAAGAAGAATCGCAATTTGCTCAAACTGGCTAATTATTTCGTCAGCCAATAATGATCACTATTATATTGCTATTACTTATCCTTATTCTGCTGATATTTAATTATTATGTGCATTATCATGGCAAAAAAAGGCGACTTATCAATCTTATACAGGGTATATTTGTAACCTTTATTTACAATAATACTTTAACAAACG
>NW_020227224.1:0-4688 GCF_003070985.1 Temnothorax curvispinosus
CAATGCGCCCATCCTTTTCAATATACACACATCTGATGTTCTAAAGCTTTTTGACATGACCAAAACATACCCGATCAAAGCAATAGCATTCGCTGATGATCTCATTATATATCACGAAGATTCTTGGCCGACCAGAATCCAATCTACTTTACAGGATAGATTTGAAAGAATCCACGCGTATTACAAAGCCTGGAAACTAAAAATAAATATTAATAAGTGCGAAACAATTCTGTTTAGACAAAACCTCGATTACGCTAATAGTAATGTAAGGAAACACTACAAAATATTTGCGTTAAAAGGAAACAAAGAAAGAGATGAACTTATACCACACAGAGCATGCGTAAAATATCTAGGCGTTAATATAGATAAAAAGTTGAAATTTAACATTCACATAGAAATCCAACTAAATAAAGCAAAAAAAGCTTTCTTTAAATTCAAAAGATTATTTTACTCCAGAATATTAAACGAAAAAATTAAAATAATTTGCTATCTATTGTTAATAAGGCCAATCATAACATATAGCTGTCTCGTGTGGTATAACATCAGCGCCTCCCAAATGGAAAAAATCAGACTATTCGAGCGAAAATGTTTAAAAGTATGCCTCAGAATGTTTGCAAACCCGGCATATGATTATCAAAAACAATATAGCAACAAAAAAGTATATAACAAAGCTGACATACCGAGAATTGATAATTTTATATTAAAACTAATTAGAGATTATTTTGTAAACGTAGCGAAGATAAAACAAAATAGTTTAATTTTTGCAGCACTGTACCCCAATTCAGAATACCACGCTAGAACATTGCTCACTGGTTTCATCCCGCCCGAAGCATTTTTGTATTTAGACGCGAACGGTTATTTACAAGATCATGAGGGGATACCGATTATATATCACATACCTAGGCACAAAAACATAAAAAAGATTAGCTACCCTGTGAACGTGAACTCTTCAAAAGATAAAGTACTCTTGCGTTATTGTATGGATATACCCGAGAGAGATAGACAGGATAAACATCGCTCGAACCAAAAATATTGGTGGCTGCATGAATGAGGAAAATAAAAAGGAAAGAAAGCGTTAGAATAAGAAGGCGACTTAAGATTAGATAGTTTAATATAAGTAAGATAGTAACTAAATAGTCATACCCATAAATGGGTTCTTTGTATTGTTGTACTTTATGTTTGTAACTCTTCAATGTTATATTATGTTAAACCACAGTAATACTGGTAGACCAGAGTTTTTTTTCTAGCCATTTTTTGCCTGGTAACAATTAATATTGTAACAAGTAACAGATTCGTCCGCGGATCATCTATATATGTAATACAAGAGAATAAGGATAAACACTACCCATGTGCGAATTTCAAAAAGGCTCAGTGCTGGCTTGGTACTGGTGCCAGAATTACCAGTACTGGCTGACGATTTTGAGCCAGTACAAACTAAGATCGGGGTCATTACTGGGGCAATGTCGGAATGATAACACGGGTCCCAGTCTTGGCGCCAACTTTGGCCCGACACAGAGTACTAGTACGGGGACAACAATGATTGCCAGTATTGGGCTAACTCTTGGCGCCAACTTTGGCCCGACACAGAGTACTAGTACGGGGACAACACTGATTGCCATATCACTCGCGGCGTGTTGCTTTCGTGCCGCGGTCGTTACCTCCGGCGCCGCTCGAGCAAAAAGCTTTCTAAATCCCCTCGCGGCATGTTGCTTTTGCGCGGTTGTTACCTCCGGTCCCGAGCGAAAATTTTCTAAGTCGACCCAATACATCCCCAGTACTGAGCCGACTTGCGACCGTAGATCAATATCATTTCTGGCCTTAGACACGGTCAGTACTGAGACGAGACTCGCCTCGGAACAAAATATGGTTGGGAAACAATGCTCCCCGCATCGACTTCGTCGCCCCTTTCGTGTACGTATTCCACAAACGTTTTACACATTCGTACGGACCAAGCGAAACGCGTTTGCACGTCTGTACGTATCGCTCGCCGAGCGCACCGAACCTCTTATAGTACCCAACCGGCCGGCCGAGCGATCGGCGACGCACGGTCTTACGCACGGTCGCTTACGGGCGCCGGAGGCGAGACGCGAAGCGAGACGAATGACATTATAATTGGGGGTACTTGTAACCGGTCGTTACCTCCGGCGTGGGCTCTAGCGAAAAGTCTCCTCGCGGCGTGTTGCTTTCGCGCCGCGGTCGTTACCTCCGGCAATGCTCGAGCAAAAAGCTTTTTAAGTCCCCTCGCGGCGTGTTGCTTTTGCGCGGTTGTTACCTCCGGTCCCGAGCGAAAATTTTCTAAGTCGACCCAATACATCCCCAGTACTGAGCCGACTTTTGGCCGTGGATCAAAATCATTTCTGGCCTTATACACGGTCAGTACTGAGACGAGACTCGCCTCGGAACAGAATATGGTTGCATAGGAATACTGGTCACCGAGACTGGCACAATACTGATCTAGCGGTTTATCCGTACTGGGGCAGTACCACCCATCAAGTCTTGGCAGCCAATATTGTGCCACTTCTGGGCCATGCGGACAACTCTGGCAAAAGTCCGACATTCGCACATGGGTACTTACCTGAAAGTGCAATTTCTGAGAGAAGCTCAAATGAGCCCACAGCGAGATAATATAGAGAAAAAAATGTAAACTCGTTTATTGGTTTAAGAACCCCGTTATGTAATTTTGGCACAATAAACATCATTAATAATAATAATAATCTACCATGTAAGGCAGTTGGCTCACGATCCAGAGGTCCCGAGTTCGAATCCCACCAAGGTAAGTGTGTTTTTCAAATACGAGAAAATATTTATAATCATAGACTGCATCTTAAGAAACAAATTTAGTTAAAAAATAGTAATAAAATTTTGAAATAAATAATTTTTTTTATATCGGGTGAATATTAAATGTATACAGAATATGCGATATCCCATTTTTAATATTTCTAAAATAATCTATATTTGTTTTATAAATATATTTTGCATATATAAAAAAATTATGGATTATGCGGAAAAATTTATAAAACATTTGTAGATTATACGAGAATATTTACAGAAATTTCTAAGGACATTCAAAGCGGAACATTACACGTTCTTTGCACATTTATAGATCTTTCATAGAAAATTCATGAATATTCTAAAAAATATTTATAGAACATTCATGGAATATTTCATGCTGTATGGGATTATTGGTAGTAATATAGCAGACGTAAAGATCATGAGCACCTCGGAGTATTTTTGAAGTGTGCTGAAGTGATATATGAAGTGCTTATTTTATGCAAATATCTTTTTATTTGGAAATGGCACGCAAGAATTCTCAGCGTGTCATTTCTCGCTTCTGACGTCACAATTAATCTTATGTGATAGCGGAAAGAGCCCAAGAGCCTTAATATAGTTTGCCTTAATATTTCGCTAAACAACTATTTCAAGCAAAAAAATGACCATCTGCCAAAAAAGTCAAATTACAAAAAAGAAAAAAGAAGATAAAACTGTTCGAAAATAAATTATAAATAAATGTGGATGTCTCGTTTTTATTAGGCATTAACTTCTTTTACAATTTAGTTCGCTAGATAATTTTTAAAAAGTAAATTGCTACATATATATGTATACATATATCCCAAAAGGGTTAACAAAACTATTAAAATTATCATTCAAGTGTATAGATGGACACATGCGGATATCTTTCCTTCCATTCGTTAACCAAACAATCGTCAATGTTACAGGATAAGAGATGAAACTCTTGCAGTTTTGGACATTGTTCCAAAAGAGTGGAACACTTATCAGGTGTAACAAGTTTCACGTAATAAAGTTCTAACTGTTTTAAGTTTTTGCACTGCGTTAATAATTTCAAATTGTGATCAGTAAGGACAATACAGCGTAAAGCAATTAATTCCAGGCGTTGCCAGGAAGAAAGTAATCTGTGCAAGCAATCATCAGCGATTGGAGATTGAAATCTGTAACAAAAATCATATAATTATTATAGTATTGCAATTACAAAAAGTGTGCAAATTAGAAATTTCCTCGTTATTACAGATTACTACCATTGCTCCTATTCAGAGCAATTTAACATTTTATTTCGCTCATAAAGCTTTCTCTTATAAGGAAGCTTGTATTTTGCTTGATGCATAATTATTAGTATATTTATTAGTTTAGCTCCCTCATAGAGAAAGCTTTATGAACTAAATAAAATAGGAACAATGGTAGCGATCGATCTGTAATAATGAGGAAGCGAGTTCCTAATTTGCACACTTTTTTTCAAATTTTAAGTTTAATTTTTTTATGAATTGATAGAAGATCAGCTTAGCACAAGTGGGGTTTTACAATCGACGCAATGTCAAATCGAAGTTGACTTTGGGAGTTCAGGCTATACGGTTTATATATAGACTCCGCATATGGACCTTTGATCGCGATTGACCAAATCTTAAAGAATTATATATGAAATAGGGGTAGAAAGGACTGAAGAATATAATGGAATTATAAATAGCCCAATATCTCGAAATTTGCGGAAGTTAGAGCTACCACGGACATTTCTCTAAACATTTAAAATTTTTATAAAGTTAAAGAACTCCTTTACCAATCATCGCCAAATTCAATACCAATCTTCCTTTAATAATATTCTATTGATTAAAAAAAATTTCAGCCTGATATCACACACACACACACACACACACACACACACACACACACACACACAC